>NC_046284.1:106023204-106323204 GCF_004115265.2 Rhinolophus ferrumequinum
CGCGGGGTCCGCGAGGCCTCGGGGCTCGCAGCCATTTGAGGCCTCCCGGGATGGGGGTGGGGGGTGGGGCGGGGCAGGGCCCTGGGGGGCTGCCTGTTTCCAGGGGCAGGGGCTTGGACTGTCGGGGCAGGTCCCCGCACTGTACCTGGGACACCTGGCACCTCGACGCCCGCAACACGAGCCGTGGGCCTCCTCTTTTCTGCTCACCTGAGCCCGCAGCTAGGGGACGGGCCGCCCTCTGGGCAGCCTGGCTCCCTGGCAGTGGGGCGGGGCCGCGTCCTGGCGTGGGTCTGGGCGGGGCGGGTGCACGGGAGGGGGTTGGGGGCTGGGGGAGAGGCCCGCAGGACTGGCACTCAGGAGCCTTTTCTGGACTCTGAGCAGGTCCTGGGGCTTCTCCTGCTGCTCACCCGAGTCAGCTGGCCTCGGCCCGAGGCTCTCAGGGCGCTCAGAACCCCCAGTAGGAAATATTTAGGGTCGTGAGCCAAGCGGCCTTGCGTGGGGCCGCCCAAGACTGGCAGTAATGGGTGACACCCCCCGCTGTCCTCTCTGTCTTCCCTTGACTCCTTGTAGCTGCTGGGCCACCTCCTCTGTGTCTACCTGAGGCCAACCTCTCACATCAAAGACTGCAACTGCCTTGCCTGAGACTCCTGATACGTGTGCTGGTACACCCCACCTGGCCATTCCTGCCTGAGGGCTCCCAGAGATGGCTGCAGGGTGTGAGAATCCTGGGGGCTCCAGTATTCTGAGGTAATGAACTTGCACTGTATTGTATCATAGCAGGCCTGTAAGTCATCCCTTGTCTAACTTAAATCCTTCCTGTACTAAGTCCCTCTAGAATCACATGGAGAAAGTGGGGTGCCCAGTAGCCTGATAGCTCTGCCTGGGGCCTCTGTTGGCTGACATCAGTGTTGATCGCTGCACGTTTCTGGAACGAATTTCTGTCCTCTGTCGTCATGTGCAACCAGTGTGATAGTTGCTATTCTAGTTTAATCCAAGCCTGAGATGGTATTAAGGTGATCATTTCAAAAGCACAGTCCTCATCTACTAACAAAGTTTCAGATGGTCACTGTACAATCTCTGGACTCACACTGCCCCAAACAATTCAAACTTTCATCCTGATGTTACCCCATGGCCCCGGCACCCGGCTATGAGGTACTGCCTCGGGTTCTTTCAGGGAAACATTCGAAATTCATTGTCCCGGGGCACTCGGGAAGAAACAAGGCCCAAACTTGACAAACTTTCCTCCAACCATCCCTGTCTTCTACAGGCCAGTCTCTACTTCATGGCAAGCTGCCAGCTGCCCCACACAATTACTAATTCAGTATAAACCTAGTGCCTCTCAGCGGTTTCTCATTACTTTTTTACTATTTTTTTTTTTTTTTTTTTTTTTTTTTACAATATTCTGTTCCCCTGAGTGGACGATTCAGGTTTGATCTTTAAAATCTTTCCTTCAACCAGTCCTCTCAATCTGACGTTATTTCCTGCTATAGAATAGTCTCAGCTTCAGAGCACTCTCCTACCTGCCCACACAGAGGTTCTAGTTAAACACTGACCTTGTGTACCCAGGGGTTGTCATGTTTTTTGTTTTACTATTGTTGTTAATATTGTTTTTGTTATTCCTTAATTTTTCCAGGGTCGATTTGGAGTATGGGAAACAGCAGCCTGAGTTTGTCACCTTTCCAGTTATAGGTTAGGCAGTAAGTCTGTGACTACGTTAAGGAGTATTGACCTATGGACAATATTCTCCTTCCTGTCAATAAATATAGTATACTGCTCTCAGACTTCTTTTTCATAAGCCTATCAGTACGTTTTTATAGGTGCTCATGAAGAACTTGTACATTTCTGTTTGGTTTTCTATTAGGTATGTTTTGTGTATTATTGTTGTTTTGAATGGCATATTTTCCGTTACATGTTGTAATTTGTGATCTCGTTTGGCCAGATTCCTGAATTTGCTGTAGTGATCTTTGGTACGTCAGCTTTTCCAAGTTTCCTATATATCTGAATACTTCCTGCAACAAGTTTTAGGTTTTTAATAAGGAGATCATATTGTTACTATCATTATCTCTTTCTTTTCACTATTCTTACTTCTTATCTATTTTGGTGTTTGTATTCTTGTATAATAGTTTTGTACTGGGTATGTATTTTCATCCAATTGTAAACAGTGTTTTTCATACCATATATCTTTGTCATCTTCATGACTCTATTGGGTATGCTTGTATTGTTTCACATTGAGTATGTTCATAGTAGATTTCACAGAATGGAAATTCTCTGCTACTGCTAAAAGTTATTATCTCGAACTGGTGTGAATTTTTGTCAAATGCTTTTTCTTTTTTAACAATTTTTTTTATTTCTCAATTACAGTTGACATGCAATATTATTATATTAGTTTCGTGTGTACAACATAGTGATCACACACTTATGTAGCTTACGAGGCGATCACCCTGATAAATCTCGTACCCATCCGACACCATACATAGTGATCACAATCTTACTTCTTGTCTATATTCCGTATGGTCTTGTCTATATTCTGTATGCCATGACTATTTTGTAACTACGAATTTGTACCTCTTAATCTCATCCATCGTCCCCCATCAAAACGTTCTCTGTATGTATGAGCTTGTTTCTGTTTTGTTTGTTTATTTTGTTTTTTAGATTCCACATGTAAGTGAAATCATATCGTATTTGTCTTTCTCTGACTTATTTCAGTTGGCACAATACCCTGTATGTAGGTCCATCTATGTTGTTGCAGACAGCAAGATTTCATTCTTTTTTTTAGTGGTTCCGTAATGTTCCATTGTATGTAAGATGTACGACTTCTTCTTTATCTGTTGATGGACACTTGGTTTGCTTCCATATCTTCACTCTTGTAAATAACACTGCAGTGAACATACGGATGGATGTCTTTTGGAAATAGTGTTTTAGGGTTCTTTGGATAAATACCCAGAAGTGAAATTAATAGGTCCTTTTTGTCTCTTGTAATAGCCTTTGTTTTAAAGTCTATTTTGTCTAGTATAAGTATGGGTACCCCAGCTTTTTTTCCGTTTGTTTGTTTGTTTGTTTCCATTTTCATGAAGTATCTTTTTCCATCCCTTTACTTTTTGTCAGCATGTGTCTTGCGATCTGAAGTGTGTCTCTTGTAGGCAGCATACGTAAGGGTCTTGTTTTCATGTCCATTCAGCCCCACTATGTGTTTTGATTGGAGCATTTAATCGATTTATATTGAAACTAATTTTTGATAGACATATAGCTACTGCCATTTTATTATTCATATTTTTTTACCTGTTTTTCTTCTTCTTAAAGACGCCTCTGACATTTCTTGTAACAGTGATTTGGTGGTGATAAACTGCTTTTTCTTTTGCTTGTCCGGGAAGCTCTTTATCTATCCTTCGATCTAAATGACAGCCTTGCTGGGTAGAGTAGTCTTGGTTGTGTCCCTGTTTTTCATCACTTTGACTATTTCCTGCTAATTCCTTCTGGCCTGCAAGCTTCTGGTGAGAAATCACCTGACAGTCTCTTGGATGCGAGCTCCCTTGTACTTGACTCTCTGCTTTTCTCTTGCTGCTTTTAAGATTCTCTCTTTTCCTTTAACCTCAGAGACTTTTGCTTTGCCCTTGCACATGGTCGCGTGGTTCCCCCTTTTTGTGCTAATGTAGTGATTTCCAGTTGACAGTGTTTTCTGATGTTAATTAACTGCTATGTTGGAAATACTCTGTATTTATTTAGAATATCTGTCCCTATGTGACTAGGTTGGGCCTAAGTATTGTTTTATTGAGGGATCGCGCCTGGTGTTTGTATGAAGTAGAGGTAGCCTGTTAAAACGGTTGACTAATTCCCTATCGTTTTGTATGATTTAGAAGAGTTTGCATGAATCGATGATTAGTTTTTCTTTTGCTATCTGGTGTTAACAAGTACCCAAACCAGGGTGGTCTTGGAGGTGTAAAATGTTGCCTAGGGTTGGACTGTAGTTTCTGTTGGTATCATGTGGATTGAAGATTTCTGTTTCTCTGTGGATCTATTTAATTATTTACAATTTGCTAAAAATGCTCCATTTTACTTCAATTTTCATATTAAAGATATGATATTTAAATAAAATCTTCTTATTATAGAAATTCTCAAACATACACAACAGTATGGAGAATAGAATAGTGAACCCAATTACCTGACATGCATCATTAACAATCCTCAATTTTTATAAGTAGGATCTTGTGCACATTAAGCTTTAGGTCTTTGTTTGGTTATTGGCAGGCACCAATAACCAAAGAGGTAACAATGTGCACTTAGTTAGGAAATGCGTGTCTACTGTCTCTTTTTGGTGATGTTGGCAGTCATCACTTTTATCCGTAAATACATTAGAGACTGCAGGATGTTAATTCTCTAATTCTAAAATTCCTTTGAGTTTATAACTTGAAATTCTTCTTTAGGTAGAACTTTATCCTTGTCCACTGTTTGTCATCTTGAAATATCGGTAATACTTATTTATAGTGTTCTCTGGCTCTGGATTCTGCTGTGTCTGAAATAAATATGGCTACTCCAGTTTTCTTTCATTTGTGTCAGAATGGTATATCGTTTTGCATCCCTTTACTTTACCTGTATCTTTATTTTAAGGTGGGCTCGTTGCAGGCAATATGTAATATGGTCTTGTTCTTCTTTTTCTAATCTCTGACAATTTCTGTCCTTTAATTAGTGTATTAGGACTACTGACTTTTCAATTAATGATTGGTATAGTTGGATTCATATCTACCATATTAGTTACTGTTTTCTATTTGTCACCCTTGTTCTTCGTTTCTTTTCTGTCTCCCAGTCTTTTGCTACCTTCCCGGGTTTTAATTGAGCATTTTACATTATTCCATTTTCTGTCCTGTTTAGCGTATCAATTGTACTAATTTCTTTACTTACTGCAGTGGATGCCCTAGAGTTTGAAGTTTACACATTTATAACTAATCCAAGTCCACGTTCTAACAGTGCACTACCAAGTCCTGTTCCCTATGATACTCGTATTGCTGTCATTCATTTCACTTATTCATGAGGTATAATTACCGAGTACGTTGCTGCTGTTATTATTGTAAACTGTTTGTTATCTGTTAGATCAAATAAGCAAAAGTAACGTATTTTATCTTCATTTATACCCTCTCTAACACTCTTCCTGTCTTTATGTAGACCTGAGTTGCTGGCCTTTATCATTTTCCTTCTCTCTGAGAAACTTAGTTTAACATTTTTTTCAAAGCGGTTCTAGTAACGAATTACCCCAGTTTTTATTTGTCTGAGAAAATCTTTCATTGTCCTTCACTTCGAAGGATAATTTCACCTGGATGCAGAATTTCAGGTTGGTGCTTTTTTACTTCCAACACTTTAAAGCTTGAATTCAACTCTCTTCTTACGTGCATAGTTTTTGAGGCGATGGCCAATGTAATTCATATCCTTGATTCTGTGTAGGGAAGGTGCCTCCCTCTCTGGCTTTTTTCAAGAAATTCTCTTTTTATTTAGTTTTCTCCAGTTGAATGTGGTATTTCTAGGTATAGGTTTCTTGGTATTTATACTGTTTGGAATTCTCCGAACTCCCCGGATGTGTGGTTTCGTGTTTGTCATTAATTTTGGGAAAACCTCAGTCATTATTACTTTATGCATTTCTTCTGTTTCTTTGTTTCTTTCTCCTCCTTCTAGTGTTGCTACCACTCAAATGTTACACACACCTTTTGTCATTCAAAAGGGGGCCGTTCCCTCTCAAAGAGAGAAGACAATAGTTCTTGGGTATTCTCCTGTCCTTTTTGTTCTTTTTCTTTTTTTTCTTTGCATTTCAGTTGAAAGTTTTATCGACAACTTCTCAAGTTCCCGGTGTTTTTTCCTCAGCCATGTTCAGTCCACTGGTGCGCCCATCAAAGACTTTCTTCATTTCTCTTTTTTATTTCCAGTATTGGTTTTTGATTCTTTCTTAGAGTTGACATCTCTCTACTTACATTCCCTACCTATTCTTGCCTGTTGTTCACTTTTTCCGCTGTAGCCCTTAGCATATTAATCATTGTTATTTTAAATTACTTGCACGATAATTCTAGGATGTGGGCCATATCTGATCCTGAATCTGATGCCTGATCTGTCTCTGCAAACTGTGTTTCTTGTCTTTTATTTTGCCTTTTAATTTTTTGTTCAAAGTCAGACATAACGTACTGGGTCAAAGGAACGGGGGTAAGTAGGTCTTTTGTGTGAGGTTGTGTTTTTCTGGCCCAGACTCAGGCTGTTACTATCTGATGGAGCTGTAGGTATCAGAAGCTAAATTTCCTGAGGTGTCCTTCTTTTCATCTCCCTTGTTCTTCTTAAATAGGGTCTGAGATGTGCAGGCGTTTCCCTTGTAATCCTTTGTTATTATACAGGAGCTTTGCTGATGTGGTCGTGAGGTGTGGGGTGAGTGGTGATATTGTATGATCGGATGACTAGATGTCAGATGTTTAGTGGACCTGTTCCTCTGGGCTATGATTTCACAAGTGCTTTTCAGTTTTTTCACCCCTTAGGTAAAGGAAGTCGAGAGGCCTTATAGTTGGGCATTTCGTCTCCCCCAGATTGTTTAGGCTCTGGTGAAACCCTAGTCAGTTAGGTTCTGATAAATAGTTTGTCTTTAAACGGGCCTTTTTATAAAGAACAGGTTGCTTTAGGCATTTTTCAAAATGGCTACTTTTTCCTTCCCCCTGCTGAAAGTACAAAGGTGAGGACCTCGTAGGGCTCCTGGAGGTGAAACTCACAAAAGTTTACGAGTCCCTGTTAAACTGGACCTGCCTGGAGTTTTTACATCTCAAGCTAGTCTACACTGAGCCTCCAGCAATTTGGCAAATATACTGGTTTTCTTATCCTGTTATTGGCTCTAGCAGTGGTTTCTGCTGTTGGACTTCTGCTCCAAAGAGCTTTGATTCTCTGTATCTCCCACTCAATCTCTTCATTTTGGGGGGCAGCATTGCCTTGTGACCTCAGTTCTCTGATGGAGCTAAGAAGATGGCTCCGTTTTCAGTATGTTCCGCTTATTTCTTGTTGGGAGCATGGGCATGACAGTTGACGCTCATTCCGTGCTGGACTGACAGCTGGAAGTGACCACGAAAAATCCACTTTCCAGCTCACTCAGTGTCTGGGGCAGAATTCCTTTCCTTTTGTCTATAGGAGTTAGTGTTTGTTTCCTGTTTGTTGCTTAGAGGAAAAATTCCTTATCTAAACGATCAAGTATATGGTGAGGGAAGGAGGAGTGACTTTGGGTGGTGAACCCACAACATGATATAGAGATGATGTATTACAGAATACCTGTATACCTGAAACCTATGTACCTTTACTGACGATTGTCACCCCAATAAACTTTGATAAAAAAGAAAAGACAAACAATACACAGAACCTGCAATTTCATGCCACATTGCCCTCTCCATAAGCTATTCAAAACATGGAAGATTTCTCCTTGAAGACAAGCAGGATAGTGAGCGCACGCTTTTGACGTGCAATGTAATGCAATTGCTGGACATCCCAGCACCTTTGTCGCAATCTATTCCTTAGAATCAAGCCACAGGCCCTACCTGCACTTGAGGATAGGAATACACAAAGGTATAATCACCAGTAGGTAAGGATCATGTGTGCCCAGTACAATTCTGTCTACCGCAGCCTGCCCTTTAGGCCCCGTTGTTTCGTGTCCCTACCTTATGCAAAACGTGTCCCCTCCCAAGATCCTTACATACTTGATTCAATTACAGCATCCCCTCAAAATTCCAACCTCGTGGTCTATATCAGGTCAACCTGGAAATGATGATGAGTCTTCAGGGGTGTAGTTGTGAAGTATTCCAACTGGACACATTACATCTTTATGTGTGGATCTATGAAACAAGAGAGACCATTGTGTCCCCCAAAATTCTTGTTGAAGTCATAACCCTCCGTATCTCAGAAAGGCACTGTAGTTGCCAATCAGGTCTTCAAAGGATGGTTAAGTTAAAAAGGGGACATTAGGGTGGGCCATAATGCAGTCTGAGTGGTGTCCTTATAAGAAGAGATGACGACACACAAGGTGACACCAGGGACACACTCACACAATGAGACAGCCACGTGAAGAGGGTAGTTGTCTACAAGCCAAGGAGAGAGGCCTCAGAGGGAACTAACCCTGCCAGTTCTCGACCTTGGACTTCCAGCCTCCAGAACAGTGAGAAAATGAATTTTGGTTGGTTAAGCCACCCAGTCTGGGGTATTTTGTTATGGCAGCCCGAGATAACTACTACACTGCCCCAAGTGGACATTTCTTGCTGGGTTATCTACCATCGCAATGCAATTCACAAGAGCATGTTTTATGGCCTTTGGTTTACCCCATGAGGTGAGGAAGGGATTTCCGCACTATGGTCATGGAGTGTCCACACACACAACACTGGACACTGCAGAGATGAGATAGACAGCCATTTATTAACCATGTGTACTCGCAGGACGGGGAGGACACCGCGTGCCCCACTGTGCCACACGGGGGTTGCACTCGGGAACACAGTGAAGAGACAGTGTCTTTGGGAGGGGGCGTCTTTGGTATCAAGAGGGTGAGCTAACCCCTAGTTCCCATGGCAACGTATAATCAGATTGTCTGCAAAATTCTGCAGGCTGGTAGGGAACGGATGACTGCTGCTTAGGAATGAGCAAGATCTATGCCTTGTCCCCTTATAAAGCTGGTTGTTTGTTAGGGGACCTTATGTGCAAATGAAGACTGTGGAGAGGAACGTGCATTTAGGGGACGTGAGACCCTGCTGGTTTCACCAAATGTCCAGGCCGCCCATATCATTGGGCCTTAATTTTGGACCTTTCCCCACAGTGCAGTTTTCCAGTCATTTTCTCTCAACTCAGACACCTCATCTGAGGATCTGGCCTCTGCTCACCAGTCCCATAGCCTCATACAGTCCACCGTGTAGTTTAGTGTAAAAGTGTATTGTGGGGACTGACTTGTAGCTTCCAAAACTTAAACTGCCTTGCCGCAGGGGTTATATGCTTGAGTGCTTTCACCTGGAACCCCTCCCGTCTCACTCATCCTTTTCCCTTTCCTGTAAGTCATAGAGGGGATGTCAACATCTTCCTCACATGACTGAAGCTCCAAGCTTCCAAAGTTCTATGGGCAGAGGCTGCGTCTTTATCTCTGCAACCCCAGTACTAGCACAGAGCCTTCCAAAGCGCAGATGCTCAATTATGTTTTGGGAATAGAGGAGAGAGTGAGTGAGAGGTCTGGTCTAACTTGTTAAGATTTACTATCTCCTACATTCTTTGATACGCTAAGCATATCAAGATATAAATCAATTTTACAAAACAAAAGACCGAAAGGAGTCACCAAAATGAAACTTTTATGACGTTTTATTATTTTTTCTATTCCATTTTCCGAAAAGTTTTATTGTGGGATTCTTTCACATTTCCACTGAAGTCCCTCTTGTGATGTAATTTTTTTAAATTTTTATCTTCATGATAAAAAATTCCTCAGACATCACTAGGGGTGAGAGCAGCCAGGGCCGTGATATCATGTCTGGCTGTGGCACCAGTGGCAGCCCTGACCGACTCTGTAGCTCGTGTTCTCTCTTCATCTCTCAAAGCCTCTTCATACCAGGGTGAGAAAGCACTAGGGCCTGTATCACCACCCTTGGCCAAGAATTGTAGGACTTGCATCTTGCTTGTTTCAGCGCGAGCTCTTGGGCCCCACAGAAACTCATAGCGTGCCGGATCGCTGTCAGGTACCTGGCGGTATTCTAGGTACTGTAGCTGCACCAGATCTGTGTTAATAAGCTTCCAGGGCTCCCCGTAGATGCGGTGCTCCCTTCCAGCGTATACTTCCATTATGTTCAGGAATTTCCAAATGTCTTCCTCAGTGGCAGAGTTGCCCTTCATGAAAATCACGCCCAGGATACTCATGAGGAGACCGGTCTTTGGTAACCCGTTGCCAGCATACACCCTCCCATTATTGGGGAGGTTCAGTTTGCTGACGAGGTCATATGCGTGGTTGCTTGAGTCGACTTCCTTCAAATCAACTGCAAAGACGGCCTCAATATGATCAGAGGCTGTTTTGATGAGGTCAGCAAATTGGTCTGGGTTAATTTCGCCCACAATCTTCAGCATGTCTTCCTTCAGAATGGGCTCTTGCATTTCATACTTGCACAGGAGAAATTGCTCCAACAAATCCAACTTCGTGGTTAGAAGATCACTGCATGAGGTCTCGGGAGATGGGACCTCAGAAGACCACGAATGTTCCTTATCTTGACTTTTATCACCTTTGTCAGATCTTGTGTCTAAAGCACCTGAAGAGGTAATGGTGGTAGACGAGGGTCTCCAAGACCCCTGGTAAGTGCTACTTGTCTCAGTAGCTGATGGCCTTTGAGGATCACCATCCAAAACAGAAGAGCAGGAGGGGGACTCGTCTCCCACAGCTGCAGCTTCCTGAACTCTCTTGTGACTCTTGGAGTCAGCACGGGTTTGGTTGTGTTTCTTACGGGCACGGGCCTTACCCTTCCGTCGCCGAGGCATGTTGACACAGGTCAGGCACAGCAGGCCCCGGTGTGGGCAGAGCAGGAGATGCCAGTACCTGGAGGAGGGAGAACGAGACGGTGTGGCACCTTTGCGGGGAGATACCACCTTGGCCTTAACCAAGGGCACCTCTTTAAGGGTCTGAGGGCCGTCAGCGCTCTGGGAACCCACAGGGTTCCTCTCTGATCAGCCTGTCTGCTGAAAACCCTGTAGAGAAGCTTAGAGCGTACCTAGGACAGAGCCACACAGCCCTTTCTAGATGTTACTGGGGCGACAGCAGGGCCTGTCAAGGGGAACCCCTTTGTCCTGGGTTTGGGAAGTGCTCTCAGTTCACATTCAGGATGATTATGTGAATGATTGGCAAGAAGCCCCTCCCCCACGCCCCGCTGTGGTTCTCAAGTTGCCACTTAAATCCTCCATGCCACAAGAGTGAAGAGAGATGGTGCTTCTGGTAGAGAGTGCACCCAAAACTGACGTCTCTCTGGGGCCCTCTCTGTCCTACACTTTTTGGAGTCATCAGTTCTCATTGAGAATGCTCACCTGGTCCCAGGTAGGGATTGAGAGGCGTCCTTCCTGCTGACTGTTGGCTTTACCTTCACCACATGTTCAGGGTGGTGGGTGGTCCCTCAGGCTTCACTCAGTCTCCTTCCCTGGCACAGCTAGAGCCAGGGTCTCCTCTCTCTGCTTCAGGCCTATCTCATACTAACTTCAGCACCTACCCAAGAGCCGACAGGAAGAATAGAGTTTCGCCTCCTCTGGCTGCATTTGCCTGGCTTCTCCCAAATGAAGGATGCACGAACGAGTTGAGGTCCCACCCGGGCTCACTCAAATCCTGTTTGAACGCCTGGGTGTATCTAAGATTCTTCCCTCTGCTGAACTGTGCCTGCACCTCTCCGACAAAAGCCTTCACTCACTGTGATTCCCCGAGGGGAAATTAAGGGGCGCTTCTCCCTGACAAATGCCTGGGCCTCCTTGAATGACAGTAGGTAGGGATACTGAGGTGTCCTCTCTCTGTGTTTGGGGTGAGTGGTCCGCGCAGTGATCGTGCTCCATACCCTGACTCTCCACTGACCAGGAAATCCTCCCTGTGCTGACCTGCTGCCAGCACCACAGCCCCAGGCCCCCACCCCCATGATGTACTGACACAAAGTGAGAAAGCACATGGGGCTTTGCACTCGCTGGGACCCTCCCATGCAATGTCGGGTGGTGATCTGCGTCGCCCCAGTTCCTGGGTCTGGGGTCCCTTCACTCCTCCCTTCAGGCCTGACCTTCATTCTTTGGGGCCTGCGATTTCTCCCTCAGCTGTGCTGAGCCAGAGTCCACCACTTCCAAACCGAGGCCTTTATTCTCTGACACCTCGGGGGGTATGCGAAGGACTTTGGCACTAACTGCCATTTTGAGGCCTCCCAGGAATGGGGGTGGGGGTGGGGCAGGGCAGGGCACTGGGTGGCTGCCTGTTTTCAGGGGGGAAGAGGGTTGGAGTTGTCGGGCAGGTTCCCGCACTGTACCTTAGGACACCTCGCACCCTCACACTAAGACAAGATGAGGGCCTCCTCCTGCTCACCCTATGCCCGCAGCTCTGGGATAAGGCCTCACTCTTAGACAGGGCTTCTCTCTGGGCATCCTGTCTCAGTGGCAGTTGGACAGGGCCCCTTCACGTGCGTGGGTATGGGCGGATCGTAGGGCGGGGGTGTGGAAGGGGGAGGACTGCAGAGTGGGAGAGAGGCCTGCAGGAATGGCGCTCAGGAGCCTTTTCTGGACTCTGAGCAGGTCCTGGGGCTTCTCCTGCTGCTCACCCGAGTCAGCTGGCCTCGGCCCGAGGCTCTCACGGCGCTCAGAACCCCCAGTAGGAAATATTTAGGGTCCCAGGCCAAGCAGCCATGCGTGGGGCCGCCCAAGACTGGCCGTAATGGGTGACACCCCCTGCCCCTCCCCGCCACCCCCCCTCCCCCCGCAGTCCTGTCAGGATCTTCCCTTGACTCCCTGTGGGTGTGGGTCCACCACTCCTGTGCTGACCTGAGGACAACCCCTCACGTCAAAGACCGCTTCTCCCTGAGACGCTGATTCGTGTCATTTTCGGCTTGTAATACCAGCCTGGTTTTAAGGAAGACTCCATTTGCAGTTTTCCCCAAGGGCACTGCTCGAAATGCCCACAGGGCTCCTGTTCTAATCGGCCTGTCCCCTTCAGGCTGCATCCCGTGTGCTCTGACTCTAGCATACTGACGGGACAGCAGGGGCTGGCCGTCTTTTCGTTTGAGAAGTCTCTCGTTTCATGTTCACGGGCATCATTCCATTGGTGCAGTTCATGGAACCCATGAGAAGAAAGTGAAGGGGATCCTCAGGGTGTCACCCCTGTCCAGGTCCCCAGTGGGGAGTTTTCTGTCCCGGTCACTTTGGGGTCCTCAGTCCTCAATAAGGGCCCTTACTTTGGCTCCACATAGGGCCTGGTATGGCCACCCCTTTAGTCGAATGGTGGCTCCACTTTCAAACTAAGGATTTCACCTGCCACAGACCTGATGTAAATAAGTGTTGGGGGAGCTTCAGCGGGAGAGCCCGGTAAAACCAGGGATGTGGCCAGATTCTTTGTCATCCCTATGATTTAGTGGTGATGGTCCCTCAGTGGTTGCTTCCACCCCTGTTCTGGCCCAGATTTCCTCCCCAGCCCTCAGGCCTACCCCTCCGACTAAGGCCAGCACCACCCTGAGAGCCCTAGGAGGAAGTGAGGGTCCCCGCCTCTGGCCATACCTGTCTGGGACTCCTGAGGCCAGGTAAGGAAGAGAATTCTGTCGTGTTTCCCCTGCTGTGAGGTGTGTGGTTCCCTTGGTCCTCACAGTCTTCAGGTCGGCCTCTGGAAAGCCTAGAGATCCTCCCCCTGCGGGCCTTGGGCCACACCCCTTAGAGTAAGTCTCTCACCCCTTTGTGACACCACGGGAGGAAGTGAGTATGTCACATCCTGTCAACAGTGCCCAGGTATCCCGGGGCAGCCAGCAGGGCCAGGGCTCTCTGTGGTCCTGTCAGTTCTGAGCGTGGAGGGTTCCCTACATCCTGACTCAGGGTCCTCCCCTCCGCTCCCGGCAGGGCCGGGGACGTCTTCCTTGGCTTCCCTGAGGACCCTCCCCTGAGACCAGGGCCCTCCATTCTGCCCCCCTTCTCTCCGAGTCAGTCTGACAGCCGTGCCCAAGGCATCCCAGGGTTGGTGGCTGGGGCAGTCTCTGTGCCACCTCACTGCCCTGGGGTCTGTGGTACCCTGTTGTCCCTCCGGGCTCTGCCCTTGAATGTTAGCAGGGCTGGAATGCGTCCGTCCGTGTGGTGTCCTGGGTCTCAGAGCCACAGACCACGGTGCTCCCTTCCTGGGGTGCCAGAGCGGGAAGGTCAGGGAGTGCCGCATGAGGCCGTCCTCCCTGCGCCCTTCCTGGGGTGACAGCAGGATTCAGGCTCCTTGGGGCCTCTCCGTTCAGGGTAGGAGTGTGCCCCCAATGCTCACTCGGGACCCTTACCTGACTAACGCTGGGCCCCGGGACTGCTCCTTCTTGCAACTTAAGGTCACCCACATGGAACCCAGCTCGCATGTCCCCGACCACCCTGCAAGTAGGGGAGGGGATGCTCAGCCCGACAGCCGTGTCCGGGCCTTGTGGGTCTGAGAGCAGACGGAAGCCAGTCTCTCTCCAGTGACCAAGTGGTGTGTCTCATCAGCCCTCATTCATCAGAGTCTTCCTCTCGACTCCTGTCTCCTCTGAAAGGCTTCCTGGGCAATGGTACATCCTTGAAAGCTCTTGATTAGTCTCCGCACTGCAAACCCAGCAGAGACCTTGTTGTGCCCCAGGAGCGGTGCGAGGCGGGGCAGGTGCGGCAAAGGCAGAGGAGGGCCCACGACAGGGGTTGTGTTATCAGAGAAAACACAGCGATCTCTTCCTTCTCTTCACTGGCCACACTTAGCCTCTCATCCGACTGCACTTCTAATAGGTCTGCTTTCCAAAGGGTAGGGGCTGAGCCCACTGATTTTGTGAGCCCCTGATCTTTTGAGGTTTATTGATGTCTGCTTTCTAGACTCTGTGGACATGTGATGCCTAAAACACCTGGCTTGTGCGCTGTGATCCTCCGCCCCAGGGCAAGCGCACAGGGCCCCTTCTAGTCTGGCCCCGGGTGGAGGTTCCTCTCGTTCTCCCACACCCCAAAGGAACCGTCAAGATGTCCTTTCCATGCCAGTCTTTGTCTCTCAACTCTGAGACCCGTTCTCTGAGGGTCTGGCCCCCGCCCACCACTCCCACAGCTTCATCCAGCCCCCCATGCAGCCTGGCTTCAAATGAGCTCTCCGCCATCACACCGTCGCCCCAGGACTGGCAGTTCCCCAAGGCCCAACACGGCCTTGGTCACGTGATGTACAGTAAATCGGTGTCAAGAAGACATGGAGGTTTTCAACTTGTTTAGAATAACTAAAGTGTTCGTCTTCAACCTGATTGATAATAAATGTGACGTCCATGACAATAATAAACCTAGATTCTGAAGCAAAACAAGCCATCTGTTAGCAAGGGAAACATTAACAAAAAAAATATTGACCTAAAAACTGCTCATCTCAACAAGGAAGAAAACCACACAGGATACGTGTTTCAGTCCCGCTGGCGCCTCCTTTGCTCTACTACTTAGAAGGCTGGCTGCTCTCTTCCAGCCCGAGGTGAAAAGCCAGCCCGAGACCTCACTACACGTGGGGGGAGCTGTGCGAGGTGGCCTTGGAAGGCGCCCTGGCCTTGGCAACATGGGCAGCCCTGGCTGCGGCTCTCACCTCTGCTCTCTGTGCCGTCTCTCTCAAAGCCTCCTCATACAGCTCTGGGAAGGCACGGGGGACGGTCTCGTTGATCTTGTCCCTGATCTCCAGCACGCTCGTCCTGGTGGTCTCCGCGAGGGCTCTTGCGCCCCAGGGGAACTCGTAGTGTGGAGGATCACTGCCGGGCACCTGGGGGACTCCCGGTACTCGGGCGGCAGCACATCTTCTGTAATGAGCTTCCAGGGCTCCCCACACCTGAGGTGCTTCTTAGCCGCATAGACGCCCATCCTATTCACCTCTTCCCAGATGTGCTATCGGTGGCGCGGTTGCCCTTCATGGAGATGAGGCCCTGGGGATTCATCAGGAGACGGGTCACGGTTGAGTCTCCGTCACCCCTGAGACTTTTGTCTCTGCTGATGTCCGATTGGCTACGTAGGTCTCCGGAGGGTTCCGTGGGGTTGACTTGCTGCCTGTCAAGGCCGCAGACCTGTTCATTCTGTCAGCGGCTGTCGTGAGGATCTGCAGGAAGTGTGCCTGGTGCTTTCTCTTGACAATCTTCAGCAGTGCTGCCTTCACAGTAGTCTCTTTCGTGTTATATGCTGGGAGTGCGCCCACCGTCCTGAATTCCCGCTTACGGGATCTGTGCAAAAGGTGCTCTCAGTGGGGCCGGGCCCTGGGAGGTGCTTCTACTTTCCTCGTCTTGGCTCTTGGCACCTTTATCCGAATTGGTGTAGGAAACACCTGCAGCCGCCGTGGTGGTCAGTGGGGCTCCCTGAGGGTCCTGGGCAGTGCCAGAAGCCGGGAGCACCCCGAGAAATAGGAGACAAGGGCGAGGGGACTCTTCTCCTGCTGCTGAAGTGACCTGAACACCCCCCAGGCCCGTGGGTCTCACTCTGGGCCCGTGGACATTTGTCCTGAGCGCGGGGCTTACTCTCCTGACCCCTAGGCATGGTGGCACTGGTCAGGACAGCAGGCGCCAGTGTGGGCAGGAGAGTAGGTGAGGCCAGCACGGGGAGGAAGGAGACGGACACGGTGCGTCCAGCTCACTAGGGAGAAAGCAGCAGAAAGTGAGCGTCTCCCCACATGGCCACGGCCCAAGACAGAAAGCTGTGGGAAGCAGGTTCAGGCCTTACGTGGGGTGTTTGCACTCAAGGTTCTCACTCAGTGTCCGGCGTTTGACTCCTAAGTGTGGGCGTTAAAATTTCTCCCTCCGCTGACCTGGGACAACCCCACTGACTGAGACCCTTACTCCTCAGTTGCCGCTCAGTGGGATCAGAGGGCGCCTCTTCCTGGAACCTCCCAGGGCTGACAGTCGGAGGATTCTGTGGGGCCCCCACTGCTATGAGCTGGTTGGTCCGCAGTCTGGAGGATCCCACATCTGGCTATCAGTTCAGTGGCGATAGTGAGACTCTCTCTATGGGACCTCACTGTTCTGAGGTTGGCGGCCCCCTTAGTTCTCACCGGGTCGGAACCTGAATTTCTCCCTCGGGCCACTAGAGACCTCCAGATTCAGGCCAACACCTTCACTTCATTGAGCCTCTGGGGCTGGAAGTGAGGTGGGGACGTATCCGACTAGCCCTGCCCAGGCTTCGCAGGGCTGGAAGGTGGTGGGTCTTGGTGGCTCCCCTCTGCTCTGGGCCAGTGCCCTCCTGAGGCCTCCCTCAGCGTGCTCCCTATCTTGACGTGTAGCTCTCCCCTCCTACAAAGGCTGACAATAGCCTGACCCCCTGTGAAGAAGGGAAGTGTGCCCCATCTGGTCTCCCCAGGCTGACAGCAGTGGAAGGAATCTGTGCTGCCCCCAGTTAACGGGTAGCAGGTCCCCTCAGTCTTCAAGGCCCTCACCTTGACTCCCGGCACAGCCAGGAAGTCCTCCCTCTGCTGACTTGAGGTCCTCCTTGATGAGGTCCCTCCCCTCCAGGAGACGCCCTGGGGGGAGGTGTGACCGGTCACCTCAGGGAGCCCAGGTCTCCGAGTACAACAGTGGGACAGGGCTCTAGGTCGCCCCCTCATTTCTGGGAAGGGTACGCTCTTGGTCACTTAGTGTCACTACCTTGACACTGTTAGCCCCTTGGCTGAATGGGGCTCCCCCTTTAGTCCAAGAGTTGCAGTTCCCCCAGATCATCTCCTCCCGCAGAAACAGAGGGCTAACCTCACTCTGAACGCTCTACCTGGCCGTCCAGGGCCCACTGTGGAAGCGCAACTTGGCGCCTTCCCCTCCCTTCTGGGGTGGCTTGCCGCCTCCTCCCTAACACAGGATTTTTACCTGGCTGGCTGCCTGGCGCTGGGACGCCCCTCTCCGCTGAGTTGGACAGCCCCCCTGAAAAGCAAAGCCCCATCTCCTTGAATCCCTCCAAGTAGAAGTCAGGGGGTCCCTCATCATGCCAGGCCTTGCCTGGGCCCGCCAGGCCACACCTCGAGGGAGGGCGAGGTGCAGACCCCTCTGTTGTGTTCATCGGGGTCTTCACCTTGGCCGTGAGCCCATCTGGGGACTGTATCCTCTGCTTACCTGAAGGGACAGCCCTCAGGCCTAGGGGATCGCCTTCCTGGGACTTCCAAGACACAGGTCAGGATGAGCCGCGAATGGCCACAACTCTTTTCGTCTCTCGAGGGCGGACAGCTGGGGTGGGGCTCTAGGGAACCCAGTGCCCTGGAGGTGGTGCTTCCCTTCTGGGAAGTGTCACATCCCTACCACATCGAGAAGTTTCCTCCTGCAAACCTGGCAGAGACTGGGTCCTCATGCCAGGAGTGGTGTGACAGGGGCAGGCTGTGGCAAAATGCAGGGACCCCAGACGAGGTGCCGGGTTGTCAGAGAAAAAAACAGACTGACCGATTCCTTCCTTCCGGACTTGGCCTCTCACGTGACTTCTGTAGTGCAAGATGTACTTTTACAGGGGGAGGCTGCCCAGGATGATTTTTGAGACCCCAGTGTTTTGAGATTAACTGGCTGTGCATATGTACAGAATCATACTGTCACTGACTATTATTTCTTTTCTTCTCTATTCATCCTTCTCATTTGTATCGCTATTCTTATTGCTCTACCTATAATGTTCTAGTCCCCTGCTCTGTGTACAGAGACCTTCTTTTGGTCCCCTGAGATGCATTCCTGGAGCTGTGAGATGGAAATGGTGAATGAAAAGACACATAGTCAGACTCAGGCTGGGAGGATTGGAAAAATGTGAACTTCCTACAAATTCAAAAGAGGGATCTAGTCCCAGCTCTGTCACTTACCAGCTTTGTGGAGGTGGAACTTTTGCAGGCTATTCATCTGTAAAGGCAGTCCGGGAAGCCTTTATCGTGTACACAGGTTAGAATATACATACTGTATTACAGACGACTTGGGACGTGGATTGGGACGTAGTGGGTCTTTAATGATCAGCTGCTATTATATGTTTATTTTGAATCCCCGAAATAGTAAGAGCCCATCAGAGTTTTCCGTTTCTTAAATCCAGTACATATCAAACAATACGCAATGATCCGCAACAAACTTTCTTTAATAAGCTAAGCAAATCCAGGTAGTTTCAATATTACAAAAATAAAGACTGGAAGGAATAAGGCAATCCAATAATTGAACACAGTGAAATTTTTGTTTCTTCATTTCCTTCCTTCATTTCGGGAGCCCAAGTATGTCATCGTTGGATTCTTTTACATCTCCATGAAAATCCTGTTTCACTGCCACGTTATCTGATCTAGGTCATGAACAAAATATTGAATATTTTCAATTTGTTTTACAACTTTCAAAACTGTACCATTCAAACCTTTTCAACAGCAAAAACGTGAGAGCCATAGCATGCACATATTTATGTTCTGAACGTTCTACACCTTCTACTAAAAGAAACAACATTTGAAAACTATACTACATATCTGTATCAGTCTATTTATCTATCTTGCTGTTTTTACCTAGAGGTTACTCATGAGGAAAACGGAAAAGCAGATTAACATTGTGTTAAAATTAAACTGACCTCGACCACAATTTGTCTTACAAATTCCAAAACGGTAACTTTCAAACCCTTTACATAGAAAAGATATGATAGCCATGTCATTCACATATTCACATTTTGACGATTCTAAACCTTCGTTAAAAGACATCACAGTTGATAAAATACTACGTATCTGTCTATACCTACATCTAATCTATTTCCCTAGAAGTGAGTCGTGAAGACACATGAAATGCACATCAACACTTTGTTAAAAGTAAACCGTCCTTCACCCCGATTTGTCTTAAAACCTTCAAACCTGTTAGACAGCAAGAAATGTGACAGCCATGACATTCTCGTACGTATATTTTGAATCTTCTAAACCTCTATTAAAACAAATAACATCTGAAATGGTTCTATGTTTCTATGTGTTGATCTATCTCCGTCTCTCTCTAGTATCTGTCATCTATCTATCCTTCCGTCTTTACCCAGAAGTTACTCATGAGGAAAATGGAAAAGCAGATTAACATTTTGTTAAAACTAAACTGACCTCAACCGCCCGGTATTTGGCAGGCAGGCTGCGCTCTTCCACCCCGAGGGCAGAAGCCTGCCCCAGACCTCACTACACGTGGGGGGAGCTGTGCCACGTGGCCTTGGAAGGCGCACTGGCCTTGGCAACACGGGCAGCCCTGGCTGCGGCTCTCACCTCTGCTCGCTCCTCCTCATCTCTCAAAGCCTCCTCATACAGCTTCGGGAAGGCGCTGGGACGGTCCCTTTGAGCCTGGCCATAATCTCCAGCACTTTCATCTCGGTGGTCTCAGCGTGGGCTCTTGGGCCCCACAGGAACTCGTAGCGCGGAGGGTCACTGCCGGGCACCTGGCGGTACTCCAGGTACTCGGGCTGCACTAGATCTTTCATGATGAGCCTCTTGGGCTCCCCGAAGATGGCATGCCTCCTCCCAGCGTAGACCCCCAACATGCCTAGTGATTCCCAGACCTCCTCCTCCGTGGCGCGGTTCCCCTTCAAGCAGATCACGGCCAGGATGTTCGTCAGGAGACCAGTCTTGGGCACACTCCTGTCACTGGTCAGACTTCCCTCACTGGGGAGATCCAGCATGGTGGTAAGGGCATAGAAGTGATTGCCGGGGTCGACTTCCTTCACCTCTAGGCCAAAGACCAGCTCCATGTGCTCAGAGGCTCTCCTGAGGATCTCAGAGAACTGCTCCTTGTACTTCTTTTTGACCGCCTTTAGCATTTCCGCCCGCGTAATGCACTCACCCATTTTATACTTCCCCAGCAGGAACTGCACCAGCATGTGTGCCTTCCTGGTGAGAGGATCTGGGGGAGCCGACCCAGGGGACGGTGCTACAAGGGAGGTGCTTGGGCCCGCCTCAGCTTGGCTCTGGGCCCCTTCGTCAGATCTTGGGAATGAGACACCTGCCCCAGGAGGCCCAGCGGCTGAGGCTCCCTGAGGTTCCTGGAAAGGGCCAGGAGCAGGGCAGCTTGGGGGAGAACCCCCAGAAACAGGAGAAGTGGGGCACTCTTCTGCTGCTGCTGCAGCGGCCTGATCACCGCGGAGACTCTCAGTCTCATCTGCACCCTGGAGGCGTTTACTCTTCTGACCCCGAGGCATGATGACACAGGTCAGGCACAGCGGGCCCCGGTGTGGGCAGAGCAGGAGATGCCAGTACCTGGAGGAGGGAGAATGAGATGGTGTGTGCACCTCTGCAGGGAGATGCCCCACCTTGGCCTTAACCAAGGCCGCCTCTGCAGGTCTGAGGGCCGTCAGTGCTCTGTCTGGGGACCCACGGGGCACCTCTCTGATTGGCCTGGCTCCTCACAACCCTGCAAAGCTGCATGGAGAGTACCTAGGACAGAGCCATACCACCCTACCTGGAGTTACCAGGGTGACGGCAGGGCCAGGCAAGGGGAACCTTGTGTTCTGGGTTTGAGATGTGCTCTCAGTTCACATTCAGGATCATTATGTGAATTTTGGCCTGGCAGCCCAGCGCCCCGCTCCCCTCTGCTTCTCTCCAGTCGACACTTCAAACCCAGAATCGGCATATCTCTGGGCCCTCTTTGACGACAGTACTTAGGGATTCGGAGGTGTCCTCTGTGTTTGGGGTGACTGGTCCCCACAGTGATCATGCTCCGTACCCTGACGCTCCACTGACCTGGAAATCCTCCCTCTGCTGACCTGCTGCCAGCCCCTTAGGCCCAGGCCTCCACCCCTACGATCTCGGAAAGCAAAGTGAAAAAAGCGCCTCGGGCTTCACACTGCCTGGACCCTCCTATGCCAATGTCACCTGTGGTGTCCTACTGCCAGCGCCTTACCCCCTAGCCACATGACTCTCCCTTAGGGAAGTGAGAAAGCAACTCGGGACACCCCGCCCAGACCTCCACGTCAATGACACCTCTGTTGACCTGCTGTCAGCCCCTGAGGCCCAGGACCCCACTCCCGTGATCTCCGCAAGCAAAGTGACAAAGCACCTGGGGCTTTACACCCACCTCCACCCTCCCATGCCAGGGTCTCTTCTGCTGACGTGGTGCCAGCACCTTAGCCCTGATCCCCACGCTCATGATCTCCCTGCGGACGCGAAGTGAGAAAGAACCTCCGGCTTTACGTGTGCCTGGACCCTCCCATGCCAGTGTACCCTCTGCGGACCTGCTGCCAGCACCCCAGCCCCGGGCCCCCACCCCCATGAACCTCCCACAGCCAAGTGAGAAAGCACGTCGGGCTTTCCACGGGCCCGGACCCTCCATCGCCAGTGTCCCCTCTGCGGACCTGCTGCCAGCCCCCCAGCCCCGGGCCCCCTCCCCCATGACCCGCCCACAGCCAAGTGAGAAGGCACGTCGGGCTTTCCACGCGCCCGGACCCTCCATCGCCAGGGTTCGTGCTGCGGACCGGCTGCCAGCCCCCCAGCCCCGGGCCGCCACCCCCGTGACCTGTCCACCCTAAGTGAGAAAGCACCTCCTGGGGCTTACACCCGCGGAGACCCATGTCACGTCGGGCAGCGATCTGCGTCGCCCCAGTTCTGGGGCCTGGGGTCCCCGCACTCCGCACCACGGGCCCGACCTTCAGTCCTTGGGGCCTGCGATTTCTCCCGCAGCTGAGCCGAGCCAGAGTCCACCAGTCCCGGCGCGAGGCCTTCCTTCCGGGACACGGCGCGGGGTCCGCGAAGGCCTCGGGGCCTCGCAGCCATTTTGAGGCCTCCCGGGAATGGGGGTGGGGGTGGGGCAGGGCAGGGCCCTGGGGGGCTGCCTGTTTCCAGGGGGCAGGGGCTTGGACTTGTCGGGGCGGGTCCCCGCACTGTACCTCGGGACACCTGGCACCTCGACGCCCACAACACGAGCCGTGGGCCTCCTCTTTCTGCTCACCTGAGCCCGCAGCTCGGGGACCGGCCGCCCTCTGGGCAGCCTGGCTCCCTGGCAGTGGGGCGGGGCCGCGTCCTGTGCGTGGGTCTGGGCGGGGCGGGTGCACGGGAGGGGGTTGGGGGCTGGGGGAGAGGCCCGCAGGACTGGCGCTCAGGAGCCTTTTCTGGACTCTGAGCAGGTCCTGGGGCTTCTCCTGCTGCTCACCCGAGTCAGCTGGCCTCGGCCCGAGGCTCTCAGGGCGCTCAGAACCCCCAGTAGGAAATATTTAGGGTCCTGAGCCAAGCGGCCTTGCGTGGGGCCGCCCAAGACTGGCAGTAATGGGTGACACCCCCCGCTGTCCTCTCTGTCTTCCCTTGACTCCTTGTAGCTGCTGGGCCACCTCCTCTGTGTCTACCTGAGGCCAACCTCTCACATCAAAGACTGCAACTGCCTTGCCTGAGACTCCTGATACGTGTGCTGGTACACCCCACCTGGCCATTCCTGCCTGAGGGCTCCCAGAGATGGCTGCAGGGTGTGAGAATCCTGGGGGCTCCAGTATTCTGAGGTAATGAACTTGCACTGTATTGTATCATAGCAGGCCTCTAAGTCATCCCTTGTCTAACTTAAATCCTTCCTGTACTAAGTCCCTCTAGAATCACATGGAGAAAGTGGGGTGCCCAGTAGCCTGATAGCTCTGCCTGGGGCCTCTGTTGGCTGACATCAGTGTTGATCGCTGCACGTTTCTGGAACGAATTTCTGTCGTCATGTGCAACCAGTGTGATAGTTGCTATTCTAGTTTAATCCAAGCCTGAGATGGTATTAAGGTGATCATTTCAAAAGCACAGTCCTCATCTACTAACAAAGTTTCAGATGGTCACTGTACAATCTCTGGACTCACACTGCGCCAAACAATTCAAACTTTCATCCTGATATTACCCCATGGCCCCGGCACCCGGCTATGAGGTACTGCCTCGGGTTCTTTCAGGGAAACATTAGACATTCATTGTCCCGGGGCACTCGGGAAGAAACAAGGCCCAAACTTGAAAAACTTTCCTCCAACCATCCCTGTCTTCTACAGGCCTGTCTCTACTTCATGGCAAGCTGCCAGCTGCCCCTACACAATTACTAATTCAGTACAAAGTTAGTACAAATGCATGTCAGTACAAATGCCTGTCAGCAGTTTCTCATTACTTTTTTACTGCTATTGTTTCTTTTTTTTTTTCCCTTCTTTAGTTTTTGAATGGTTGATTTGGGACCCAGGAAACAGCAGCCCAAGTTTTGTAATCTTCTTGGAAACTATGGGTAAGGCACTAAATCTGTAATTAATTTAAGAATGTTCATTTTTACAATATTCTGTTCCCCTGAATAAATATATTATACTGCTCTATTTGGGACTTTTATATTAATACCTCTCAGTAAGCTTTTATAGTTGCATCCATAAAGATATCGTACAGTTTTGTAAGGTTTCATTTTAGGTACATTTTAGATGTTGTTGCTGTTGTCACTAATATATTATCCATTATGAGTTCCGTTTAGTTATTTATTGTTTGTGACCAGGGTTCTGATTTTGCTACAGTGATTTTCTGTACACTATGTTTTTGATGTTCCTTATATATTGGAATATTGTTTTTCCCTATTACTGTAGGTATTTAAATTATAGGATCATATTGGTACTATTATCATGTGTTTCTTTTCATTATTCATACCTCTTATTTATTTTATTATTCTTATGCATGGCTGTGTCTTACTGTACATTCACATGCAGGTCTGTAGTATCATGCCTCTATGTGTTTTTCCTGAGTTTTTGGGAAATGCTTCTAATATATCACATTTATATATATTTGCTGATGATTTTATGATATGGAAATTCTATTCTTATGAGTTTGCTAAAAGGTATTACCATGAATTTGTGTTGAATTTTTATCCAAAGCTTTTTCTTTCCTCCTGCACAGGATCATATGCTTTCTTCTGTTAGTATAGTGATTTCTGATTCATGTTTTATGATGTGATATCTTTGCATTCCTTCGACACAGCTTGTTTCTTATTAATACACCACTATATTGCATATGTTATAAAATTATTTAAGATACTCGTTTCTGTAAGAGTGAGCTTGGCTCTCGTGTTCTTTTCTCAGGATATCCTTATCTGGTCTTTATATCACGGAAAGCTAGCCCGTTAGAATAAATGAGTCATTTCCCATCTTCATGTGTGGTTTGGAAGAGTTCGTATAAAATTTTGATTCACCATTTGGTGTAAGGGGTTTCCAAACTTGGGTGGTCTGGGAACATTTTGAGGGTACTTTGGGTTTAACTGCAATTTTAGTCTGTATTGTTAGATTAAGTTTTCTATTTCTTTATAGACCTATTTAATCATTTATATTTTGCTAAGAACATTCCAGTTCAGTTGGATTTTTAAATTGAAAAGCGTGCTATTTATAATAAAATTATGTTACGATTGAAATTCTCAAACATATGCAACAGTACAGAGAATAGAAAAAGGAACCCAATATAACTGGCACTCAGCATCAACAATCCTCAATAGTAATAGGAAGAAGCTTGAACAGATGAAGATTTATATATTTATTTGTTTATTGGTAACACTATTCCAGAGGCAACCCTGTGCACTTCCATTAGGAGATACATGATGTTTGCTCTCTCCTTCCTGGGGATGTTGGCAGTCATTGAGGATAATAGCCCTCATCCATTAATCCATTAGGGGCTGCAGAATGGTAATTTTATCATTCTTTTTGTTTATTAGCTAAAATTATTCTCTAAGTCAGATCTTTTCCTTATCCACCATTTATTCTCCTGATGCAATGGTGAAAGTATAGTATTCTCTTTCAGCCTTTAAACCTCTTCTGAAGGTATATTTTGTAGAATTTTACTTAACTAATATCACTTATTTCTGCTTCTTTTATAGTTCATAATACCTATTTAAAATGTTGTAGAAATGTTTTCAAAGAACTGACTTTCATTAGTTGGTTGTGCTGTCTTTTAATTCATCATTTCTGCATTTATTTTCATTATTTCCTACCTTGTAATTATTTTGGTATAGTATGCTATTGTTTTTGTAGCTCTCAAATCATTTGGATGTTTTAAACATGTCTTTTTCTGATAAATCGATTTAAGGCTAAAATATCTGAGTACAACTTGGGCTGTTTCCCACCAGTAATACTGTAGGACTTTATGTGTACAGCTCAAAATTTTTTAAAGTTGAATAAATATTTCCCTTATATTCTTAGAATTTTTTAGTGTGTGTGTGTGTGTGTGTGTGTGTACACATGTATATGTGATAGAGTTAACTTTTTCCTAAGAATGAAAAGAGCATTTCACATGAAAAAAAACAGTCAATATAATTGGTCAATGGTAAGTCAGGGATTATTGAGAAAACAGAAATAACTCTAAATATATAACTCGAAGACTTTAGTGCAGGAAATTGGTTACTTTAGAAGCCAATAAAGAGAGTTTAGTAAAACAATACTTAGCAACTCAAAAAAGACTAGAGGAACAAAGAAATACGGTATTCTTACTGAAGGTCCTTGAAGCCATACAGATAATGTAACCCTTGAAGGAGAAGCCACCTGCTTCAGAGAGGAAAATTCTGGGCATTTTTCATCAACCTGGGCACTTTTGCCACCTCTTGGCACTTCTTGGCTTAACTGATCTGACACCCAGGTGTTGGAGAGCGCAGAGCATAACAAATGGGAGTCAGACATGTTATAGTAAAGAACAGAGCAGGGAAAGCATGAGGAATCGAACTGAGGATAAATAGGTCCAGGGCTGCATACCTTATGGACAGATTAAATGTTTAAAAATCATATCTAATTTGATGCAGAGTAGTGTTTTATAAAATTTATTATTCCTGATAAAAGAAGATATGTTACCAGACAAGTAAAGGATACAGTATCTACAAAAATAATTAAAGGTAAACTTAAATCAATAAAAGTATTTAAAAATTGGTGAATGGAAGATCAATATATAAACTTGCACTTTGTTTCTGTAGCAACAAACAGTATCAACATGAAATTAGCAAACTATAACTTGTAAATTACCATACAAAATACCTGGTGCCTACTATTATATTTATATTTATACATAAAATATGAATAAAAAACATACAGAGGGTGCCAAAAAATGTATACACATTTTAAGAAAGCAAATTGTATTAAAATTATAATACTCAATATATACCAATAACAAAAGATGAATACAAGTCACGTTTGACTTCTGCAATTACAAGAGGTTCTCAGAGTGGTTACCATCAGTGTCCAGACACTTCTGATTACAGCAAACTACTGCTTGAGCAACATTGACCAAAGTGTCCACTAGTATACATTTTTTGGCACCCCCGGCATATAGCTATTATATAAATAAACTAATAAAAACCTAAATAAATACAGAATTATCATATGTTTGTGAAGAGGAGTACTGAATATTGTAAACATGTTAATTCTCCCCAAATTTAATCTACAGTATATGTTAATACCCATTTCCCCCAAAAGGAACTCAAAAGGTTTTGTATATGAAACTTGACAAGCTGATTTTAAACTTTAAATTTACTTGAAAATGGTGATGAGCAGTCAATGTACTCTTTACAAAGAAAAAAATATGAGGACGTACCCTATTAGGTATTAAGAATTACTCTTTATAAAAGCTATAGTAATTAAAATTTTGTGGTATATTTGCTGGTATAAGCAAATAGACCAATAGAACTGAATAAATGTTCCCAAACACCACTTATACATGGACCTCTGATTATTAAAACTGCCACTGCAGAGAAGTAGAGAAAGAATAGTCTTTTTAATGAAGTCTGACAATGAAACAACTGGATATCCAAATTAAAAAATAATGCTACTAGAACACTCTGTCACACTAGTCACACAATTCAGTTCTAGATGGGATTAAAAACCTTCCTTTATATATATTATAATTTTCAAACTTATATCACATATGAGGAGAGCAAAAGGAATCTATATATTCTGTCAATGAGAGAGACACCAGCATGGGTCAAGTAGGGCATTTGGAGGGAAAGGGTTCAAGGGAAATGGGGACATCAGTCAACTGAGTGACAGAAGAACTGAGGGTGATGTGAAGTGGAGAGAACGAGAAGAAATGGCAGCTCATATAGCTCCTGTGTCCCTCCCTTATTTGGCCTGGATACCATTATGGGCCTGCATTTTGAAAGAGCAGTTAGGACTGGCTTGGTAGAAAACTACCTGGGCCAATGATCTGTTCATTCCATCTACCTTTTCACCAGTCCTCCCACTGACCTGTCAATCTCTGGACCTTAAGGAAGCATAACCTGGACAACAGTGGCAGGGGATATAGTTCTGATTATAGACACACTAAAGAGAACCAGGAAGACATCATTGACATAGAGGCAGTCCTAAGTTGTCCAGATGTGATGAGAGCAGTGTACTACCTCCTTCTCCATCAGAATGAGTGTTCTGCTATGGGGTGAGCAAATTGGGAGCCTGAGCCTCTCCCTCTTTTTGCCTACATGGAGGTATCCAGCAGATTTTGCTATTTATCAGGGAGAACCCCTTGTGAAAGCCCAAACTGGGGTTTAGAGTACTTAATGGAGCAAGAGGGTGTTCTCTTTCCTTGTTGTCAGGGCTACTCTGAGTGGAGAAGTCAGAAAATATGGAGTGGCCCTGATTTCACAAGGGGGCAGGCAGCTTTGAATGATCTTATTGAGAGAGCCTCCTCTTCTAGCAAGTAAACTACTACCACCCATGGCAGGTTGTGCCTTGAAGTGTGTAAATGAGGACTCTCCATCATCTAAATGGTATTTGGAACTCCAGTGGGAAAGTCTGACAGCCTATTCTTAAATGTGGAAGGAATCACCCAGAAATAAGTCCACAGGATCATAAATTGAGGGGAACTGGAGGAGAATGAGTCCTATCTTGGGTTACCCCATTGATCATGGGTACGTCTGAGCCCAGAACAAGGCCTGCCTTCACCTCAGTTCTATATCCTTCCTTCCAGCTACCCTCAGCTTTGACAGGGGTGAACAACTTCTACTTACTCAAATGTTTCATGAACCTATTTCTACCTGTCACCAGGTAACCACTTTAGGCTTGGTGTGGGGACAGAGTCCCAGACAGCAGTTTCCAGGCTCTCGGCCTCACATGGAAAGGTGCTGGCTCGGATATTAGATGGCCATCAGCTGTAATCAGATGTCCATCCGCTGTGGCTAGGTGGCCATCAGCTGTTACCGGTTAGCTATTAGCCACTGATATAACTGCCATGGCTGAGCTAGGGGGGTTTGGTTGTTTGGTTGGCAGAGAAGCGGACGGCGGATTGCGCATCATGTGGCTCCTGCTTCCTGTATCTCCAACCCAGCCGCCAGCGAGATTATAGTGGTATGACTCCCCTATCTATGGCTCCGTGGGTGTTCCTTTTTGGCCTCACCATACCCTATGTTCTTATGCGGGGAGCGGGAGCTGAGACCCTGCATGACACTTGAAACCTTGGTACATGAGGAATGAAGAAAGACTAAAAGAAAGGATTAATATCTAGGTAAATATAGTATTCTTGTATTCACATTTTCTGCTGCTGCTGCATAACACAGATTAGCACCAATTTAGCAGGATAAATAAACACAAATTTATTATCACACAGTTTCTATACGTAAGAAGTTCAGGTAAAAATCAACTGTGGTCTCTGCTTTAGAGTCTCATCCAAGGTGTCAGCTGAGCTGTGTTCTCATCTGAAGGCTAAACTAGAGAGAGAGCCAAGCTGGCTCACTTTGTTGGTGATGGTGCTAAGAAGATCTTGGTTGTTTTGGTTTTGTTTTCTTGGGGGGGGGGGGTGTTTGTTTTTGTTTTGTTTTTGGTGGTGGTGCTGCTGCTGGCTGTTGGTTAGAGGCCAGCCTCAGTTCCTAAACACAGCCTGCAATTCCATGACATGTGGCTCACTCCATACTGGCCCCCGTCATAGGCAGTTCACAACATGACAGGCTTTTTTCCTTCATGGCCACCAGGATAGCAAGAACTATGCTGTTAGCAAAACAGAATCTTATATAATGCTCATAATCAAGGGAGTCCCATCTCAACTTTGACATAGGTTAGGGCAAATAAATAAATAAATAAATAAGAAGTACAAATACTGAATCATTATGTTGGACACCTGAAACCAATATATGTTATATGTCAATTATACCTCAATAAAAATAAGAAAGAAAATTTTAATACTTCTATGTGCAAAGGAAGAAATGAGACTCCCCCCTTTTATAGAGCATTTACTTTTAAAAATATGAATTCTTTCTCTGCCTGTGGAGATCTATGTAAATCTTGTAAAAGTTAAAATAACCCTTTGGCCAGTTTTATAACCCAGCAATTTTTTTCTCAAGTAACTGGGAACCACCTTTTTGAAATGTAAACATCAAAGAAAATAGCACCCCTATCTTCTAGTCTCTATAAGAGTCTAACTTTGGCCTATCTCTGAGGTGTAAAATACTGCCTCCTGTCACAAAGATATGAGTTTACTATTCCTTTGGATAAAGGCAATTGGCTAACAAAGATGGCTACCCCAATTACCAGATAAATTTAGGATGAACTATGTGTAACAGCTTCCTCTTACCTGAGGAATAGTTATCGTTATCCTAATGAGTAATGGGCTGTATCTGATTGGCTATATAAAAGGGTGAGATATCTTTCTGTCTTTGCAATCTCTTTAGCAGATTGCCTGTGATGGGTGTCACATTCTGGTTTAATGCTTATTAAATAATAAAACTGTTTCCTTTCTTTCCTGTATTTTGTAGAGAGGCATTTTTGAGTTGGCAGGAAAGTTTGTTTCTAATTAATTACCTCAAGAAATCTGGCAATGAGGTCAAGACTTCTGGAAGTTCCTGAATTGAGTGAATAAGCAAAAGTTCTATGGACACAAAAGAGTCAGGTAAGAGCCCTTAAATTATACCATCTCCCTTCTAGCTCTGTTCTTTTGGGACAGTTATTAGAAGAACCAACCTCTTCAAATTCAAGATTTTACTATTAAATAAGCATGGTAATATGGGCTCTAAGATCCCATCAGGATCACCGTTAGCTTTGGTGATAGAAAAATATGTGAAGCCTGTAATGATGTTGCCTACGGTTCTTTCTCTTTAACAGGTACCATCTCTCTGTCACATTAGGAATGGTGTACCTATCAGAATCTATCTAGTCTTGCAGTGGCCTGAGGATACTTCCTTTAATTTGGATAAATTAACATATTTGTGGAGGTTCTCAGAACAGCCTCATCTTAGCCAAGTGAATTATTGGTATTCTTACCCGAAAGTTAAATATGATTTGGCTAGCCAGAAGGAAAAATCGAGAAAAGGCGAAGAGGAAACAAGAGAATTAAAGGTACATTCTCTTTCACAGAACCCTCCTCCTTTCTCTGCTGTTCCAGCTCTTTCTACTCCCCCTGCCCTTCTCTGTATCTTTCCCTATATCAAATCAATTCCTGGAGAGAAGGAGACAATGATCTTTTGGATGTGTGGTTCCCTTCATTAGTGGATTTCCCAGCACAGAGGAACTAAGGCAGAAGTCTATTAATCACTGATGAATTACCTGCCCTGTTTGAGGACATAGGTTTGTGTACCTCATGCCCTAGCCTGAGTCCACTCCATGTCTTAGCCCAGATCTCACCTACAAGATTCCAATATCATCCACATGCCAGGTAGGTAAGAAAGCAGAAATGATAAAGAAACATGATCATGGAATAATTGAGAACTTGCATAAAAGACCATGACCCCACATGAAGACTACAGGATCGAGAATAATTGCACTAGGCCCTTGAAACAAAGCAAACAACAACAAAAAAGGTGTTAAGCTGATAAATGTCAACATGGGAAGGTTAACCAAAAGACCATATAATGTATGTTTTATTTGTCTCAATATGAGAAAAACTAGCCCTTCCTACTCATATTACCAGTAGTGCCGAATGCAGCATTGAGAAGCTACTCAGGCTTCCTAGGTAATCCACTTGCCTTTCTAACAAAGCTGATATTACTCATTTAGAGTGTGTTTCCAGTTTATAGCTCCACGAATGGGGATGTGCACTAGCTCCTGTGTGGAATTTTTTAACCAGCAGACTGCTAGTTTCATGGAGCAAGCATGTCAGAGTCCCAAAGATTACCACATCAAGATGTGTGGTGGCCAAAGGAAACCACTGCCACCCGCTCCCACAAGTATGGAAGAACTAAGGGCCTAAAGACCTGCAAGAGGGGTTGCTAATAGCCAAACTTGAAGCCTTTCTACTACAGGTGAGCTGGGAGGAGTTGCAGCGATGTAAGCAGAAAATAGGTGAGACCCCACACCCCCCAATTGATTTCCATCAGCAGTTTGGTGAGTCATTCTCAAAATTTTTTGGCTTGGATCCAAAAGCAGATCAAAATCGCCCTCCAGCCCTAAGCACCTTTGTCTGGGCTCTGTTGCTGATTATCTAAACTCAAGTTAGGCAAAAGGTGGTAGCATGGGAAAGACAGACTAGCACTCAAATCTCAGTAGCAGCTACCTCATTTTCTGACAATCTAAAAGAAAAAGAAGAAATGAAAAATTGTTGTGTTAGCGGCTTAAGTGAAACTATTTACTAAAAGAATAACCCCTACTCTGGACAACTTATGAAAGAAATAAAGAAGGGAGACTGTATGTCATTCTTGCAAAAAACAGGACATCGGAAGAGGAACAATAGAAAGAAACTTCCAAGTACGCAGTAATGGCAGAAACAAGGAATCAGGAAAGCCAGGAAAGGCTGGAGAATAATTAGGAAATGAAGAAAAATGGACAGATTTAGGAATCTCGGATGGAAATCTCCGATGGAATCTCGGATGGAATCTCGGATACTAATACTACTTATTCTGGAATTTCCTCAGGGATTTTTCACTTTTCATCTGGTGAACTATCACTACAGTTGCATGCTATTTTGGGTGAGCCTTCTACTTGTTCCATTTCATCCATAGTTCCCATACACATAGGTCCTATGACTAAGGGACCTCCTTTCTTCCTTTCTTTTGATCTTCCTATAATCCTATTGGGGAGAGTCCTGCTGTGAAAATGAAAGGTTGCCATATTCTATATGTCGGTTGGTGTGTCCGTGGAGCTTCCTAAAGGGGAAAAAATGCACCTGATTTGGTAACAATGTGCCTTCTGAAGGAACTGGGATATGGCAGAAAGTGGCAGTGCTATACCATGCTGGAAAAGCACCTCAAGCTGAAACAAATCTATGCATCTCTTTGGGCCCCAGGGAATAATGACACTGGTTTAATTCCAGGTATAGAACCAATAAAAAGAGCCTACCAAAGGGATAAGTCATGGCCATCTGTAAAACAATATTCTTTGTTAAGAGCTCAATTAGAAGAAATTAAACTGGTTCTAAAAGAATTAGAAAAAAAGGGAGATAACAAAAAATAAAAACAATTCTTGCCCTGTAATACCCCTGAACTTCCAAATGTGATTCCCACGGTTAGTGACATCCAGTTTGATATAAGGCCTCAGAAGTACTTTGTAGAGTCCACTGCATTCAAGTTAAGGCAAAATACCAGTTCCACATGTTCATGGGCATTCCAGAAAGTCACAAGGAAGTGGTCCTTGTATTCTTTGTTGATCTTTTTCAGCGTGTTTGCCTTTGTAATGGGCATTCATTTTATATTTGAGCAAAAGGAACTGGACTGACAAAATCACCTTCTTGGTTAGAAGTCTGCATGAGTGCTCTCACAGAAATACCTACTAATTGTATGTGTTTGTGAGTATGAGTATATATGTGTGTATGTGTCTTTCTGTGTGTGATTTACTGTGATATTCACTATTCTATTTCTAGCCCATACACTATACGAGTATTCTATTAAAAGAATAATAAAGGTTAGTACTCACCTCTAAAGGTTAGTACTCACCTCTAAAGAGGTTTCAGATGTGCTGTCTTTATATAACTCCATGGATGCTGGCACTTATGGTCTATGGTGCTCTCAGATTCATGAAATGAAACAGTAGAAATTAATTGTCTGAAGACACACTGGGAAGATACTGTGGCAGAACTTTAAAAGTTTTTCCACCCATGATCTTGTCATATGCCTTTTATTGCAGGCTACAGGGCCAACCCAATTTCAGGACACACAGCTCACCTTCACCATGAAGAGTTCTTAGACCTGAGTTTAGATCCTTAAAAGAAAACATCCGTGAATTGTATTTCATCAAAATGAAAAGTTTTCCTCTGTGAAAGACACTGTTAAGTGAAGGAAAATACAAACCATGGACTGGGGAAAAATATTTGCAAATCACATATCTGATGAAAGACTTATACCGCCCCCTGCCCAACAAAAAGTTATCTAAATTTGACTGTAAGAAACAAATAATCCAATCAGAAAATGGACACAAAGCTTGAACACACAGTCCCTAAAAGAGGATATACAGATAGTAAATAAGGAGATGAAAGAATATTCACAATCACTATCCATTGGTATAATGTCATTTTAAGTCACAGTGGCATCATACTACACACCTACTTTAATGGGTAAAATAAAAATTACCGAAAATATCAAGTGCTGATGAGGGTGTACAGCAATTTGATATGGCATTCATTGATGATAAGAATGTAAAATGGTCTGGGACCTCTGGAAATCAATTTACCAATTTCTTACAAAGTTAAATATGCACTTATCATATGATAGAACAGGTCCCTTCTGAGAATATACCCTAGAAAAATGAAAATCTGTGTTCACACAAAACACCATTCACAAATGTACATAGCAACTTTATTTTTAACGGCCTCAAACTGGAGATAACCCATATCTCCTTTAATGGATGAATGGATAAACTGTTGTACATCCATGCAAGGGAATACTACTCAGCAATCAAAAGGGATAAACTATTTTCATGCTCACAATTTTGGTGGATCTCAAGTGCATTATGCTAAGTGAAAAAGCCAATTCCATAAAGTTACATAATTTTAAATTCCATTTCTATAACATTTTCAAATAGGAAAAAAATATATACTAATGGAGAATAGATTGGTGGTTGCGAGGAATTACATTTGATGTGATTACAAAGGAGAACCACTAGGGAGTTTCTCTGGGGTTTTGGGAAACTTCTACGTCCTTATCCTGGTAGTGGTTACAAAAATTTATACATGTGACAAAAGTGTACTTAGCTATATACTGAAGGAAACAAAACATAATGAAAAGCACTGATCGCATGTTTGTTTGAATCTGGTGATATCCAGATTTGATTGTAGTTTAATACTATTATACCAATGTCAATTTCTGAGTTTTTGGTAAATATACTACCGTGTTTCCCCGAAAATAAGCCCTAACCAGAAAATAAGCCCTAGCCTGGTTTTTCAGGATGACATCCCCTGAACATAAGCCCTAATGTGTCTTTTGGAGCAAACCTTAGTATAAGACCTGGTCTTATTTTCGGGGAAACACGGTATTACAATATAAACAGATTTCTTCCACTGAAGCTGTTGGTAAGGGCCACTGGAACTCTCCGTACTAGTTTTACAATTTTTATGCAAGTCTAAAATTATTTAAAAATAAAGCATTTTAAATAAACATTGCAACTTCTTGTACAATTATTAGTGTTTACCAATGTCCAGTTCTTCTCTTCATACAGGACAGAATTTCTGAAGGCTATTGCAGTTTATTGAGCCACGTGACAATAACATGCTTCTGATACACACAGTGATTTAAAATAAAATACAGAGCTAAGCAAAGGTGGTGGGATATGAAACTATTGCATATATAAATGTGGAAGGGTAGTCAAGGAATAATCTCTGGGTTATGATTGGTGGAAAAGATAAAGCAACAGTCAAAAATAAACGATGGGGGGAAATCTGCTAAAGGGAGAATATACCTAGTTTTATAGTATCAATCAGTGGTTGCCAGGCATTATATTTTATGTTATTATAAAGAGAAATAAACCATATTTCTTGTCTCCTTCCCCGTATATTAGTTTGACTCAGTTGCCACTTATGCCATCTATCAACCTTCTCAGGAAAAAAATCATCTGCACTCTACAGTGAATAGTGATTTACACTGCACTACACAGATCATATGATAACTTTGGGAAAGGCTGGTGCAGAATTTGTTTTTAAGTCCATCAAGTCTCGGTTATTACCTAGATAATAAAGGCAGATAATATAATAAAAATAACCATTATTATTATAATAAAAAGAGATAATAATATGACAATTTAAAAATAATAGAGAGCTCTGGGTTCCACACATCCCTGTCATCCATAGTCAATTTAATTAGAAACTGCCGTCTCCACAGACTATAAGTGACTGCATTTTTGAGTCAGCCTCTTACCCCAGGAAATATCTGGTGGCAACATAGGCCACTAAAGATAGCCACAGGACACCTGCCCTCTGGTGTGCCAAGAACTCAGGAACCATGGAGGACAGTATGAGCTGGAGATACGATGTGAATCCTCTTTTCCAGACATGTCCACGCTGAGCCTTTTATCTGTAGAATCACTGAGGTAATTTACCTGAGGACATCTCCCCTCAATTTTCCCCTCCTCACAGTGGTAGCCCCTCTTCCACTGCTCACTGGTCCTCCTGGCCTGTCTCAACTGTCATCACTTACCAAACCTGCCCACTCATATTTTCCCAGACTCAGTGGAGGAGGGTACTGTACACAGGGTAGAAATACCAGTCTTCAAGCTATCAACACAGCATCAGCCAGGAACACCGGAGTATCCAAGAGACGTAGCTCTCCCAGCATCCAGCATCACTGGGTAGGGCTGAAGAGCTGTCTATACTCTGCCGGACAGTGGGCAAGGAGGATTCTAAGGTGGGTGTTTGGCATGCTTCCAGTCCTTTCCTCCAGTACACCTACCCATTCAGACCACCTCACAATTTCCTGCTGCCGGTAGTAATTCAGAGATTTCCCAAGTCTATTAACAGAAGTTGTCTTGGACTCTCCACCCAGATTCCCTACCTTCTCTCCTTATGGTCCCTTCTCCACCTTATGCTGAACCCTGGATCCTGAATGCTGGCTGCCAGCCTGCCCTAGGCACTCTGGATGAGTTTTACATGTGGTCTCTCGTGGACGCAGGCAATTGCTCTGACCTCAGATCTTTACTAGCTAAGGGTGTCCTGCCTGGCTCCATTGTCCAGCGACTGATCATTCTGATCAAGTTGTTACTTCTCAAAGTAAAGGAGGGATGTCTTGCTAATATTTCAGAGTAAAGTATGCCTATAAGAATTCAGGTACTTAAAACATTAATGCAGAAATTAAGCTCTATATGAGTAAAGGGTCATTTCAATGTTATACTCAACCTATTTGGGAAAAAAAATAAAAATTTAAATAACAATGAGACATTATCTTTCACCTCAAAGTTTGACCAAAATTTAAGACTAATGACATACAATGCTTATGAGAATGTAAGGCATTCACACACATTAATCTGAGAGACTATAAATTGGTATGGCATTTTTAGAACAAAAGTTCAGCAATATTTATAAAAATTTTCAATCTTTACACTCTGCCCACTTTAATCAAGTTTGCATTTTGCTATGTCTTTCTGATGAGAAAGCACGCATACATTTGCCCAAGATTTTGTGTTCGAAGATGTTGATTTCAGTCCTATTAATCACAACAACGAATGGGAAATAATTTACCTATGTCCATCAGGAAGAGAATGGTTAAATCAATTGTTGCACAAGTAGGATAATCCTTACCTGTTCTTGGTGTTGGTTTTTTTTTTTTTTTTTTTTTGGAGGGCAGATTGGAACACGATTATTAGAGTTCCCATGATATTAACGTCTTTTCATAATCAAGACTTGCAACACCCTGCTTGTTCTGATCTGATTCTTCCTGACGATCTCTCCTTTAAATGGCCGACAGGTACATGAAAAGATGCTCAACATCACTAACCATCAGGGAAATACAAATCAAAACCACAATGAGATATTCTTTCACACCAGTTAGGGTGGTTATTATAAAAAACAAAGACAATGAAGTATTGGCGAGGACGTGGAAAAACTGAACCCGTGTACACAGTTGGTGGGAATGTAAAGTGGTGCAGCTGCTATAGAAAACAGTATGGAAGTTTCTCAAAAAATTAAAAACAGAACTACCATGTGATCCAGCAATCTCATTTCTAAGTATTTAATCAAAAGAATAGAAATCAGGATCTCAAAGCAATATCTGCATTCGTATGTTCCTTGCAGCACTACCTACAATTGCCAAGTTATGGAAACAACCGGAATATCCATCAAAGATAAATGGATAACAAAAATATGATTTTATGTATATAATATAATATATAAAACATGTATTATATAATATATATGATATATATATTCTCATTCAGCCTTAAAAGAGGAAATCCTGCCGTTTGCAACAACATGAATGAACCTGAAGGACATTATGATGAGTGAAATAAACCGGCCACAGACGAACAAATACTGCATGGTTCCACTTATATGCAGTACCTAAAATCGTCCAACTCATAGAAGCAGAGAATAGAACCGTGGTTAACGGGGGCTGAGGGGAGGGGAAATGAGGAGTTGTTCCCTGAGTTTAAAGTTTCAGTTCTGCAAGATAAATTTCTTCTAGTGATCTGCTGTTCAGCATATAGCCTATAGTTAGCAATATTGTATTATGCACTTAAAACATTTTTAAAAGTGTAGATCTCTTGTTAAGTGTTTTTACCACAAATGAAGAAACCAGAGGGACACAAGGAAAATTTTGGAGGTGATGGGTATGTCTATTACCTTGATTGTGGTGATGATTTCACAGGTGTATACACGTCCAAACACATCAAATTGTACATATTAAAGCTGTGCAGTTTTGTATATCAATTATATCTCAATAAACCTACTTAAAAAAAATGTATATAGTAGTTAAAAGAGCTATATGTGCTGTTGTGGAAATATCCTGCATTCATTTTATTAAGTGACAAGGTCAAGAGGCAGATCAATATGTACATTGTTGCCCACGTCTGTTCAAAATTCAGTGTATTTTTATAGCACATCTATATATGGAAAAGCCTCAGATCAGCTTTAAAATCACTCACATCAGATTGTTAATTGTTGTTACCTCTGAGGAGGGCACCTGAATTTTGAGGAAACGTGGAGATTTTGATTATTTATCTGTATTGTTAGAAGTTTTTTGCAACAAGAATATATGTACTATTAGTTTTGCAGTATTTAAATGCATCTAACCACAAAAATAGTAGCTGTGCATTACTCACATAAAGTAACTGCCAGCTGATGCAGGAGACAAAATCTGTAAACCTGTCATGGCTTAAAACAACAAAAGTTAATTTCTCATGAACGTGAAATCTGATGTAGATAGGCAGGGGCCTCTGCTGTCAGATCACCCACGTATTCAGGCTGTTCTCATCAAGTGGTTCCACTTACCAAGAAGGAATCTCTGTGTTTGTTGCCAAGGACTTCACATCCGTTACCCTACATTCTGAAGGAAAGACCATATATTGGGACATAAAATTAGCCTCAGCAAATTTAAGAAGATTAAAATCATACCAAGCATATTCGCTGATAACAAGGCTTTGAAATTAGATACCAACTGCAAAAAAAAGCAGGGAAAACCACAAATTTGTGGATATTAAACAACATACTTTTAAAGAACAACTGGGTCAAAGAAGAAATAAAAGGAGTGATCAAAAGATACATAGAAATAAGTGACAATGAAAATACATCCTACCAAAATTTTGGGGATCTGGCAAAAGCAGTTTTCAGAGGGAAATTTATATCATTACAGGCCTATATCAAGAAACAAGAAAAATCCCAGAGAACTAAACTCACATTATACCTTAAAGAACTAGAGAAAGAAGAACAAATGAAACCCAAATCAGAGCAGAACTAAATGAAATAGAGAACAAAAAGACAATAGAAAAAATTAATGCAACAAAGAGCTGGTTCTTGAAAAGATTAATAAAATTGACAAACCCTTGGCTAGACTCACTAAGATAAAAAGAGAAAAGACACAAACAAAATCAGAAATGAAAGAGGGGAAGTTACCACGGATGCCACAGAAATACAAAGGATCATCCAAGAATACTATGAAGGATTATATGCCACCAAATTCAATAGCCTACAAGAAATGGACATATTCTTAGAAACACATAGCCTTCCTAGGCTGAATCACTAAGAACTGGAAAATTTAAACAGACCGATCACCAGTAATGAAATTGAATCAGTCATCCAAAACCTTCCCAAAAGCAAAAGTCCAGGACCAGATGGCTTCACTAGTGAATTCTACCAAACATTCAAAGAGGATCTGATACCTGTCCTACTCAAACTCTTTCAAACATTTGAAGAGACAATACTCCCTAACTCATTTTATGAGGCCAACATTACCCTGATACCAAAACCTGGAAAGGATAACATACAAAAAACAAAATTACAGACCAATATCTCTGATGAATACAGATGCAAAAATCCTAAACAAAATTCTAGCAAATCGAATGCAACAATGAATTAAAAAGATTATGCATCACGAACAAGTGGGGTTCATTCCAGGGGCACAAGAATGGTTCAACATACAGAAATCGATCAATGTGATACATCACATAAACAAAATAAAGGACATAATCAAAGGACAAAATAAAGGACAAAAATCATATGATTATATCAATTGATGCAGAAAAAGCGTTTGACAAGATGAAATATCCATTTATGATTAAAACACTTAATAAAATGGGTATAGAAGGAAAATGCCTCAACATAATAAAGGCCATATATGACAAAACCTCAGCTAGTATCATAATTAGTGGGGGAAAACCGAAGACCTTTGTTCTATGTTCAGGAACACGAAAGGGCTGTCCCCTATCACCTCTGTTTTTCAACATAGTATTGGAAGTCCTAACCAGAGCAATCAGGCAAGAGAAAGAAATAAAAGACATCCAAATTAGGAATGAAGAAATTTAGTTGTCACTTTTTGCAGATGACATGATGCCATATATAGATAACCTTAAAGATCACCAAAAAGCTATTAGAAACAATAATCGAATACAGTAAAGTTGCCACCTACAAAATCAATGCACAAAAGTCCATTGCATTCCTATATACTAACAATGAAATCTCAGAAAAAGAAAAAAAAATTCCTTTTGCAATTGCAACAAAAAGAATAAAATACCTAGGAATAAACTTAGCCAACAATGTGAAAGACTTATATACAGAAAACTGTGAGACATTTTTAAAACAAATTGAAGAAGACACAAAGAAATGGAAAGACATTCCATGTTTTGGATTGGAAGAATCAACATAGTTAAAATGACCATATTACCCAAAGCAACATACAGATTTAATGCAATCCCCATCAAAATCCCAATGGCATTTTTAAAAGAAATAGAATGAAAAATCATCAGATTTGTATGGAACCACAAAAGACCCTGAATAGCCAAAGCAATTCTAAGAAAAAAGAACAATGCTGGAGGTATCACTCTCCCTGACTTCAGCTTGTACTACAGGGCAACAATAACCAAAACATTATGGTATTGGCAGAAAAACAGACACACAGACCAATGGAATAGAATTGAGAACCCAGAAATAAACCCACATAAATACAGACAGATAATTTTTGACAAAGAAGCCAAAAATATACAATGGAGAAAAGACAGCCTCTTCAATAAATGTTGCTGGGAGAATTGGAAAGCCACGTGCAAAAGTATCAAACTAGACTGCTATCTGTCACTGTGTACAAAAATTAATTCAAAATGGATCAAAGACCTAAACATGAGACCTGAAACAATAAACCGCATGGGAGAAAACATAGGCACTAAACTTATGGACCTTGGATACAAAGAGCATTTAATGAATTTGATCTCAAAGTCAAGGGAAACAAAAGCTAAAATAAATCAATGGGTCTATATCAAGCTTAAAAGCTTCTGCACAGCAAAAGAAACCATCGACAAAATAATGAGGCAACAAACTGAATGGGAGAAGATTTTTGCAAACAACTCCTCTGATAAGGGGTTAATATCCAATGTATATAAGGAACTCATACAACTCAACAACTACAAAAACAATCCAATTAAAAAATGGGCTGAGGACATGAATAGACATTTCTCCAAAGAAGACATACAAATGGCCAATAGACATATGAAAAAATGTTCAACATCACTAATCACCAGAGAAATACAAATAAAAACCACAATGAGATATCAACTCACAGCAGTTAGAATGGCTATCATCAACAAGACAAACAACAAGGGTTGGAGAGACTGTGGAGAAAAAGGAACCCTCATACACTGTTGGTGGGAATGCAGACTGGTGCAGCCGCTATGGAAGGCAGTGTGGAGGTTCCTCAAAAAATTAAGAATAGAATTAATTCCTCTCCTGGGTATCTACCCAAAAAATCTGAAAACATTTATTCGTAAAGATATATGTGCTCCAATGTTCATTGCAGCTTTATTTAGGATGGCCAAGATATGGAAACAATCAAAGTGTCCTTCGATACTTGATCAGATAAAGACGATGTGGTATACATACACAATGGAATACTATTCTGTCATAAGAAAAGATGAAATAGTACCATTTGCGACAACATGGATGGATCTTGAGATTTTGCTGCTAAGCGAAAACAGTCAGACAAAAAAGTCAAGAACCATATGATTTCAGTGATATGTGGTATATAAAAATATAGACACCCTTATGTTTATTGCAGTGCTATTCACAATAGTCAAGATACGGAAATAACTGAAATGCCTATCAATACATGGTTGGATACAAAAACGGTGGTACATTTATACAATGGAGTATTACTTGGCCATAAAAAAGAATGAAATCTTACCATTTGCAACAACATGGATGGACCTAGAGAATATTAAGGTAAGTGAGATAAGTCAGACTGACAAAGACAAATACCATATGGTCTCATATGTGGAATCTAAAGAACAGAATAAACGAGCAAACAAAACAGAAACAGACTCAGAGATATAGAGAAAAAAATTGATGGTTGCTAGATGGGAAGGGGGAGGGGATGTGAGAGAAGGTGAAGGGTTTAGAAAGTGCAAATTAGGAGTCACAATATAGCCATGAGGATATGAAATACAGTGTGGGGAATATAATCAATGATGTTGTAAAGATCATGTAAGATGCCAGATGGGCACTGGACTTACCAGGGGGATCACTTCATAGACTGTGCAGATGCATGACCACTGCGCTGTACACCTGAAGCTGAAGTTGAATAATATTGAATGTCAACTATAATGAAATATACAGAGGGTACAAAAAATGTATACACATTTTAAGAAAGGAAAAAACTATTAAAATTATGCTGATGGTAACCATTTTGAGCACGTCTTGTAATTGCAGAAGTCAAACGTGACTTTTATTCATCTTTTGTTATAGGTATATATTGAGTATTACAATTTTAATTCAGTTTTTTCCTTTCTTAAAATGTGTATGCATTTTTTGTATACCTGAAACTATTAAAAAATAAATAAAAATAAATTTTCAAATGAAAAAGTGGACTGATTAACAACAAAAAGTAAATAAATTTTTTATTTTTTTTAGACTTTATTGGGGAAGGGGAACAGGACTTTATTGGGGAACAGTGTGTACTTCCAGGCCCCTCCTCCAAGTCAAGCTGCCGTCCCCTCAATCTCAGTTGTGGAGGGCGCCATTCAGCTTCAAGTTGTTGTCCTTTCAGTCCCAGTTGTGGAGGACACAGCTCAGCTCCAGGTCCAGTCGCTGTTTCCAGCCACAGGGGGCACAGCCACCATCCCCCGCAGGAGTCAAACCGGCAGCCTTGTGGCTGAGAGGACGCTCTCTAACCAACTAAGCCATCCGGGAGCTCAGCGGCAGCTCAGCTCAAGGTGCTGTGTTCAATCTTAGTTGCAGGGGGCGCCGCCCACCATCTCCTGCGGGACTCGAGTTGAACCGGCAACCTTGTGGTTGAGAGCCCCCTAGCCCATGTGGGAATCGAACCGGCAGCCCTCAGAGTCAGGAGCTTGGAGCTCTAACCGCCTGAGCCACCGGGCCGGCCCAAGAAATTTTTTAAAAAAGAAATTCCTTGAAGACTGTGCATGTGTGTTCAACTAGATTGTGCTGTGTTCAACTGCATGGGAACAAGAGCTCAGGCACCTTCCTTTTCTGCCCCAGGAGGAGGTTTTCCTCTGGTTTACTGATAATACTAAAGTAACTCTTCAGAGCACGTTTCCATTCCAGGGCTTTGTACTTCAACACTGAGAAATGCCGTCTGTCTATCCAGCCTCTGCTCACTAGTCCCACAGCCTTATCCAGCCTACCACCCCACTTAAATTAGCAGTATATCCCACCGAGGAAGTTGTAGCTTCCCAAACCCCAAATTGCCTTTCCTGGGGGACTGTATACCATATTGTTTCATCCAGACATCCTCCCCCTCTCACTTGTCCCAATCCCTTCCCTGCCTCCTCACCTCCTTACTCCTTACTTGTCCTTTAGGTCTTACAGGGTATTTCACCATCTTCCCTATGTGATTACAGCTCCTTGACTGTGAAATTCTAAGGGAAGGGGTGTTTTGTATCCTTGTTTCCCCATTCTAACACGGGAACTTTCAAAGAACAGATGCACAATTAATATTTGGGAAACAAATGCGCCAATGAGCACATGAAATCTAGTTTATAAACACTTTATTTCTCCTACTTTCTTTAGCAAGCTAAGCAAATCCAGGTATGTAGCTTTTATTTTTATAGAACAACAGACCAAAATGAATAAGGAACACCAAGAACTGAACATCTTTTACTTTTCTCCCCCCCTATTTTTTGATCCTGATAATTTTACTGCTAAATTTTTCACATTTCCAAGAAAATGCCTATTACAATGCCATTGTTTTGGTGTTCTGGTTCAGTAAGTATGAAAGGTTTCCCAATTTGTTTTACACAATAATAAAACTCCTAATCTTAAATTCATTAAACAGCAATAAACATGTAACTAAAATCATTAATAAATTTAGATTCTGAAATAATTTAAGCCTTCTATTAAAGAATCAACATCTGAAATGTAACCAAAGAAAGGAAGAAAGAAGAAAGCTAAAACTAAAATTTACCATATTGAACAGGAACACAAGGGTGATATTCACTGTGCTCCCTCCAGACCCACCCTGGCCATCCACTACTTTGAATGTTGACTGTTCTTTTCTTCCACAAAGAAAACGATCTGCCTTAGACTTCAACATGTGAAACATAACCTAAAATAAAGAAAATGGGGTCGGGGGCAGGGAGGAAGGTGAAATTATGTTACCAATATACAATAGAAACACAGCGATGATGTATACTTTTCAGCCCATCCTGACCCTCCAGTATTAGAATGTTGACACACCTGTTCAAGGAAACAGAGAAGAACTTGCGTCAGACTTCACTTAGTGTGGGAGGACCTGCTGACCATGGCCCTGGAGCGCGCACTGGCCATGGCAGCAGTGCGAGCCCTGGCTGCTACTCTGGCCCTCGCTCTCTCTTCCTCATCTTGCAAAGCCTCTTCATACCAGGATGGAAAGGCACTCGGAATGGTGTTATGGATCTTGGCCAAAAATTCCAGCACTTTCATCTTGGTGGTCTCAGCGTGGGCTCTTGGGCCCCACAGGAACTCATAGCATGGAGGATCACTGTTGGGAACTTGGCGGTACTCCAGGTACTTCAGCTGCACCAAATCTTCTGTGATGACCTTCTTCGGATTCCCATAGATGAAGTGCCTCCTATTAGGATGGACGCCCATCATATTCAGCACTTGCCAGATCTCCTCCTCGGTGGCGCAGTTGCTTTTCATGAAGATCACGCCCAACACAATCATCAGGAGGCCAGTCTTGGGCATGATCTCTTCATTCATCATTCCATCGAAGGAGATGTCCAGTTTGCTGACAAGGGCATAGCAGTGCCTGATGGGATCCACTTCCTTCAAATCAACACCAAAGGCCAGCTCCATGTGTTCAGAGGCTCTCCTGAGGATCTCATCGAAATGAAGCCTGTACTTTTTGTTAACAAACTTTATCATGTCTGCCTTCATAATTGGCTCTTTGTTTTGATACTTCTGCAGCAGGAACTGCACCAATAAAACTACCTTCTTGTTTAAAGGATCTCTGTAGAAATTCTGTGTGCTCTGTGAGGATGTTTGGCTTTCCTCATCTTGTTTGCTGGCACCTTCCTCTGAATTGGTGCATGAAACAGCCTCAGGAGTGTTGGTGGTAGATGGGGTTCCCTGAGGGTTTGTAGGAGCACTGGGTAGTCCAGCATCAGGCAAATTCTCAGGTCTGGTCTCAGAGAGAGGATAGGCAGTGGAGAGGGACACTCCTTCCTCTTCCGCAATAGCCTGAGCACTCTCCAGACCCTGCCTCTCACAACGGGCCTGGCGGCGTTTCTCACGGGCTCGGAGCTTACTCTTCTGACCTCGTGGCATAATGACTCTAGTCACGGACAGCACGCAGGCAGTTCAAACAGGGAGATAGATGAACAGGTCACCCTAGAAGGCAGAGGAAGAGATGGTGCTATGCATAGCCCCGGTAGAGAGATTTTACCTTGGCTCCAAGAAAAGCTGCCTCTGCTGGTTCCCTTAAGGGTATTGTTTTAAGAACCTACAAGACAGGGGTGGAAGGGACTCTAGGGACCTCCTCTGTTCTGCGGGGACTGGTTGGCCTCAGTACTAACTCAGGATATTAAACTTAACTCCTAACCGGTCCTTTGACTCCTTCTGCTGATTTGAGGCTGCCTCTTCAGACCAAGGCTTTCCATCTCACCAATTCCGTAGGTGGAAGTGAGGGGGTGTTACGTCTAACTGCTATGCTTGAGCCATGGGAAGTTGACAGGAGGGTGGGGCATGTCAGAGGAGGGCGGGGCTCTGTGGGGCTGCCTCAGTTCTGGGAGGAGTGTGTCCCTTCAGTTCTGACAAATGTTATTTATCTCGACCCCTGTCCAATTCTGGGACTCCTCCCCCTGCTGAAGTGAGGCCACACCTCTTGGACCAAAGCCTCAAGCACCACAGCAGTGGAGGAGGAAGTCAGGGTGAGCGCTTTTGGCCATGCCCACTTGGACTTCCCAGAATAACCTCTCCGGTAGGGTTCTGGTGGGGGCACTCGCACTCCATTCTGGGTTGCAGAGGCATCACGCAGAACTCACACAGGGGTCTTTCCTGACTCCTGACAGGTCCTGGGACTCCTCCCTCTGGGGACCTGAGTCAGCTGGCCTCAGACCAAGGCTCTTATTTCCCTCAGAATTTCCATTAGGAAATAAGCAGGAACCTGAGCTTAGCAACCATGCCTGGGACATCCCAAGACTGACAGTAGGGGGCCCTTTGTGGCCGGTTATTTTGAGGTGGGTTCTCCCCTTAGTCCTCACTCAGTATCTTACCTTGATGCCTTTAGGTCCTGGGCTACCACTCATCTGCTGACACGAGGACAAACTTATCAGGTAAGGCACGTGCCTGTAAATAATTTAAGGAGAATTGACATCTGTACAATATTATGCTCACCATGAATAAACATACCATGTTTCCCCCAAAATAAGACCTAACTGGAAAATGAGCCCTAGCATGGTTTTTCAGGATGACATCCCCTGAACATAAGTCCTAATGTATCTTTTGGAGCAAAAATTAATATAAACCCAGTCTTATTTTTGGGGTAATACGGTAGCATATTGCTCTATATGAGATTTATTTTACTTAAGTTTATCAGTAATATTTTTACATTTGCTTCCATAAAGATCATGTACATTTTTGTTAGTTCTCATTGTATGTATATTTTGGATATTGCTGCTGTTTTGAACAGTACATTTTTCATTACACATTCTAATTAGCTATTTATTTTGTGTGGCAAGACTCCTGGTTTTGCTATAGTCATCTTCTACACAAGCTTCCTGAAGTTTTTTATGCATTTGAATATTTGGCAGCCAATTTATTTGGAGTTTTTCTTTGGAGGGTCATTTTTATCTCTTTCTTCTCATAACTTTTATTTTGTATTCGTGTGCATGGCTGTACACTGCCTATGCAATCCAGTCCAGGTTTGAACAGTAGAATTGGTACCATAACTTCGTGTCCTGTTGTGGATTTTATTGGGAATGTGTCTAACGTTTCACACTTACATATGTTTCCTTTTGATTCTACAATATGGAAATTCCATTCTAATGTAAGTTTGCTAAAAGTTATTACCATAAAGTGGTGTTGAATTTTTATCAAAGGGTTTTTTCTTTATTTCCACACATGATCAAATGCTTTTTCTTCTCTATCTGTTAACGTAATGAATTCCAATTCTTTTGGTTGGCAAAACCATTTTAGAGGTGGCACTAAAATTTCATTAGGAGATACATGTCTATTGTTTCCTTTGTGGTGACGTTGGCAATCATTGAGGATCACCACTGTCCTCCGTTAATCCATTAGGAGTTGCTGAATTGAAACTATCATTCCTTCTGAGATTATTCGCTGAAATATATCAGTAGGTAGAAAATTCATTTTGTTTTCTTGAGGTGAGCCTTACAATTGCCTCATTTTATTGCCTGGAGAGATAGATATATACGTAGATAGATCAAGAAAGCTAAGTCTCTCTTTGTCTAATTAATATCTGAAAACTCTTTAGCTCAAATTTGTATTATATTTTTTGTAATTTTAAATAACAAAAAATTCTTACTTGAGAACTAAACCAGTTCATAAGTGGTTGATAATTCATCCGTTATTAATAATTGTTAATGATAAGCATTGGAATAATCAATGTTCAGACACTAGTCTTTGTCACATGACATATATTACTTGTGCTTACAGATAATTATAATATTGGAAAACAGAAAATTTTACCATGATTTATTCAAAGCTAGTTTTCTTTGAAAGGACATAATTTCTATGTTTTTTTCTATATAGTTAACCAGTCACTATGCCAGTCGAGTTTTATTTTTCCTTTATAAATTCTAATGTAGATATGTCAAGTGGTATGAGTATCGTTACTATCTTAGCTTGTATGCATGTAGACATAAAAAACAAACTGTGGCACTGTTTCCTCTGTGTTCACAAACTTATTCAATACAGGGCTGTCCTAATGCACTTCATATCAAGACTCCATTAATGTGATTGGTGCAAAAATATCTAATTAGTTTGAATAAATATGCTAATATGTTTTCTCAATTTATGAAAATAAATTTGCCAACTTATCCTTTCACTTGTTAGTACATTAAATATTGAGATTTTTGAATGAATATTTACTTCTTGAGTAGGTAGTTTTTGGGACATGTTTCTAAGTTAATAAGCCTGGAAATATAGAACGTTGTAGAGCAAAGACACTCAAATTATGGGTAAGGAGTCTTAGGTTATAAACCAGGTTTGTCACCATTCAGTTGTTAGAACTATATTAGAGTTCTTTATTTATCATCGCCTCCCTCTCCCGCTGTCTGTCCACCTATCCTGCTCCAACCTGAATGATATGATAACATAACACCTTCTCAAGCAGAAGAAGTCATCTAGAGTAATTTGGCCCTTGACAACAACTGTAGCCTTTCAGTGGTTGAAGACCTTGTCCACTTTTACCTTCTGCTCCAGTCCAACTTAGACAAGTTGTCTATCCTTAAACCCAATGGTTTCAATACTCTTTTTACCATTTCAGCAGCCACACTGCCAATGAAGGACTGACATTCTAAAGGCTTCCTCATCCCCATGTCTCTTTCCCTAAGTCATCAGCTCCAGCCAAGATAATGATATTAAGGAGAAACAGGACATATCAGTGATTGAGCTATTTCAGAGAATTGGTTCACTGTCTTCAATGAGCCCAATACCTTTTGACACCAAGCTCAGACTAAAATAGCCAGGAACCAATTTGTCAGATGATGAGAACTATATTTTTAAACACTTAACTTTGCCACTTTCCAGGCAACCAAAATAACTGAGTAGAGAGTTTATTTCAAAAATAGGAAAACATGTGAATACCTCCTAGTAAATGAAAAATAAGGAAGTCTCAAAGGACACAGGTTACTGAGGCAGGGCCAGGATTAAGGTTCAAGAGGAGGAAAGAACAAAATATAAAAGTTTTAAATAAAGACAGGATATGACCCTGTATTTGCATGACCCTGACTTGTCATGTAGTGAGTACATGACTTGTTTGACCTTTTTGTTTTTTAGCCCATGGATGGTGTGTTTATTTAAAAGTTTGATATTTTCTCAGCATGGATTTTTGGCATTAATTTTGATTTTTTAAAATATAGAATTAGAACACAATTTATCTTGGTTACTGAGATTTTTTTGGTCCATCCCTTACCTTAAATTTTGAACTCATGATGAATGTCTCACCTGCCTCACCCTAGCCCCAGTCCTGGTGAGTCTTAAGTGTTTAATACTGATTCTGGCCTCATACTTCTAAGAGCATTGTTACTTAATTATACCTTGCCTTGTTTTAAATTTTTGGCATTATTTCACAGTCTGCCTTTGTGATCTGGAGCAATAAAATCACCCTATATGAAACTGTTAAAAAAAATCAGAGTGGAGAATAAGGATATTCTTTTTACTGAGTTGGTGGGATGATTAAATAAAAGTGTGTGTGAGAAAATAATTTGTAAAGTTTGCAAATTACTAGTTGTTTAGAAATATTTCTTGGATTGAAACTTTGAATTCTGTCGGTCAGCAGTCTAGGTGAATCTCATTGGTGTGCTCTGCTCAAGTCCTCACTCTCAGGGGTCCTGTTGGCTGGGCTGCGTTCTTATCAGGAGGCTCTGGGTAAGGATCCACATCAAGGATTCAGGTTGTTGGCAGAATCAAGTTGCTTGTGACTGTAGGACTGAGGTCCCCATTTCCTTGAGGCTGTCAGCTAGGGGCCACTGTTAGCTCCTGGAAGTTGATCGCACTCTTGCCATGCGGCCCTCTCCATTTTCAAAGCCAGCAATGAAGAATCTCCCTCATGTAGACTCCCTAGCACTTTAAATCCCTTTCCCTGGGAAGAAGGAGTCTTGCCCCTTTTAAGGGCTCACCTGATTTGGTCAAGTCCACCGAGAATAATCCCTTTCTTAAAGTCATCTGTGCCATATAACATAACCTAATTGTGGGATTGATATCCCACCATATTCACAGGTCCCTCCTGCACGTAACGGGAGGCAATTGTACATGGGTGTGAGCCACTGGGCATAATTTTAAAATTCTGCCTATCACACCAAGAAAAAATAAGTGACGTGGAATTTCTAACCATAACAGTACTTAGAACTCCTAAGTTGCATATACTGTATTAAATTTAGAACGAAACCTCTTAAAGTCTCTAATGCTATGGGTTCATTTATTTTTTTACCTTCTTTAAAATAATTGTGCCTTGTGGCTGTTAGCATCCATCAGGCAACTGCTTAAATGGAATATTTGCCACGATAGGCAAAATTCAGGTCTCTAATCCGCAAACTGAAATGCTGCATTCAAACATCGAGCTTCGCGGTGTCTGTTGTTTCATCATTAATGTCTTCATGTCTTCAGAGTTGTTTCGTCAACTCTTGAACTACCTTCATTCTGCTTATCATTTATTTAATAAATACATATAAGGCTAAGCACCATGCCAAGAGTGAGGTATGCAGTAATGAATTAGCCCTCCTATATGTCTTCAGTGTACTAAATGGAAATCAACAGGGTTTACAACTCATTCATTCTTCTTTCAATTACAGTAATTTTGAATGTAAGAAGCAATAAATCATTCTAACATCCTAGCATTTTCAGAGGTATAGCAATGGTCATATAACAACATAAGGAGTGATGATGCATGGAAGACAAAACCAGGACATCTGGGCTTCAGTGATGGCTTATCTCCAGTGTGCCTTTAAACTTGACCTTTACCAGTCTTAGCCTCAGTTTCCATTGTAAGAGGTTGTTGGACTAGCCTATTATACGTATTTATTCACTGGCGTTTACTAAAAACAGAAAAGAATTTTAGATTTTATAAGAAATGAATAAATAATATAAAAGGAATTTCAAGTGGAATGGCATTACTTCCTTTGGAAAGGTATAATCTGCCAAACAAATATAGTAACATAAATAATGATAGTATGTAAGTCATGACCAGATAGTTGCTAAAATTTTCCTTGGCTGAAAATGGGAAAATTATAGGGATTTAAGGAGGAAAAAAATGGTGCTTATGAAAGAGACTAATTAACTTAAACATTAGGGGCTTGTATATTTTATCTGTAAAAGAAGTATTGTTAGAAATCTCTGAACAAAATTAAGAATAAAATTAAAGGATGCCTACCAAGCAGAGAAAGTTTTGGTTAGTTTAGATTCTAGGAGTTACTAAAGTTATATAAACAGTGTGTGTGTGTATGTGTGTGTGTGTGTGTGTGTATTTTACTGTGAAGAAAATACTGTTTGAAAGCTCTGAATGTATACTGGGGTATTTGGAGCATTTAAAATCTGATCAGTTAAGAAGATTTGATTTGTTGTTAATTTGTTTCTTTTTATTTTCACTCTTAATGGAATGTTAGAACTAACCCTCTCAGTGTATTTGTGTGCGCTCATGGGGTAGATAAGAAGGAATGGGAAGACAAGTTATCAGCTACTATGAGACAAGTGAGATGAGTCCTAAGAAAAAAGTGATTGTGACTAGAAAAATTTAATTAGCCTAGTTTCCCAGACTGCTCTCTAAATCTAAGGTGTAAATGAATGATGGAATGGGGCACACAGGTTTCCCTACCCCATTCTCTAAAGTATCTGTCTGTTCACGAGACACAGAGAGATGAGGGGAAAGGGTAATAGGTTGAACAAATGTTTTAAAATAAAAATAATAATAATTCTTATTATTGAGGACCTGTGATGTGCAAGAAAGTGTGCTATGTGCATTATCATACTTAGCCTGTGGTATAGGTTTTATTAGGTTGGTGGAAAAGTAATGGCGATTTTTGCAGTTGTTTTTAACCTTTTAAAACCACAATTACTTTGCACTAACCAAATATTAATTGGATTATACGGGAAAACAAACTGCGTCTCATAAGAATAAGGAGCTTTCATTCATCCATTTAGGTTATATTTATTAAACCAGGAACTTGACCAAAGTCCTGAAGATACCAAAGTCTTAGACTGAAAAGAGATAGAGAAGAGGGGTGTCAGAAGAAGTATTTTTCTGGTCAGAATTGGCAAAGATCTCTTGACAGTGGATAAGCAAACTTTATTTAGTTTATGTATTGCAATCAACTATGTTCAATATGTTCTGTTTTAGCCTTTTCTTTTCTTTGTTTTTATTTTCTTTGCAATATTATTCATTGTTCTGATAATCAAAATGATGGTTAAAAATTGGTCTCAACTATAAACTAGTATTAAAGTCACTGTAAGGAAAACATGTTATTTATTGTTGAGGACATTGTTCATGATAGAATCAATCATCTTAAGCATTCAGTTGAACAGACCTTTAGGAAATATGCTCTTAGCTTAGCTCTTTTATTTACGAGAAACTGCTCTTTTTATCTGGTGGACAATTAGCTGTCTTTTTTACTCAAGTCAAAAGTAGAATCTCAAAGTCAGATTTATGCATTCTTATAGCAAGTGAACATGATATGATTCCATGCACTTTGAATACCAACTTGACTTCATATGTTTCATTCCTACTTTAATATTTTTCTGAATACAAAATATTATAATCCTTAACTTAACATCTATTGGCAAATTATTTGGCCATGCACTGTGCTGGGAGCTGAGGATAAAATGGTGAGCAAATGTGGGCAGATCCTGCCTTCATGGAGCTTATCATCTAGTGGGAGAGACAGATATAAATCCAATAGATACACGTATACATTTATTACAAACTGTTAAATAAAGGTTATCAAGGAAAAGGACAGGGATATAAAATAATAGGATTTCAATGTGATTCAGTAAGTTTGGGAAGGCTGTCCTGAAGAATTAGTATTTTAACCTAAAAAAAAGGATGAATGTGAGTGAGATTAACAAGGGTGGGGTAAGGTTTGAAGACTGTTTCTTCAAGGTCTGATTGAAGAATAAGCTTGGTGCACTCAGTGGTCTGGAAGAAGACCACGTTGGCTTGAGTGTAAAAGTCAATGGGGAAAGTGTAGTAAAAATGCAAAATAAAAGCACTAAACGTTTTAAAGCAGGGTTGTTACCCAATCAGATATGCATTTTTATAAAGATGTAGAAATGCAATGTAGAAAACAGGGAAAGGGAAGCAAATCAGAAACAAAATAAACAAAAACATGTAAGAAAGAAAATTCCGGATACTTGTATAGTATTCCAGGATTGTAACATTGGAGATGGAGAAATTTGGATAGATTAGAAAGCCATGTATGGATAGAATTTGCAGGACTTATGTGTTAGTTTGCATATGGGTGATGTAGGAGAAGACAGTGTCAAAAATGCCTGCTTATATCTCTGGCATGTCCTTCTGAGAGTGGGAATTCTGCAAGTGGACAATTTACTGAGAGTGGGTACGATAGGAATGGGTGAAATTTGGAGGCATGGTTGTGAGTTCAATTTAAGAAGGGTTGTGTTTGAAGCACCTTTGATAAATATTCCAATGAAAATATCAGGTAAGCAGAACTATATGTGAAGTTTCAATATGAGTGAAGGGCTCTGGGCTTGAGATGCACATCTAAAGTCGTGAGCAGCTACTTGAGAATGGAAGCAATGAACATGAATGCGATGGGCAAGGAAGAGAGTACAGAATGAGATAAGAAATATGAAGGCAATCCAACATTTAAAGAATGGGTAGAGAAGCATACACATTGTAGAAGATGTAGAATCTATAGAAAATAATTTAATCACCCCTAATTCAATTGCCTATACATAAAAATTAATATTTTGGTGCCAGAGCTTGCAATTACTATGAGTATCCAATAAACATTTTTACTCTTAATTAGCAGAGATAGTAAGTTCTCATTCAATGTTAATGAGTAAATTAATCCATTCAGAATACTGTTAAACTACAAGCATAATAAAATAATGAATAAATAAATAAATCATTCCATGAAGAGTTAAACCTATATACTCAGTACCTCTAGTTATGGCATCTAGAGAACTTGGCAAAATACAGTTCTATACTGTATTTGCTACAGAAAAAACTCAATATCATCATATGAAAAACAGCACAAAGCGTATGTTCTGTTGATGGTGGTGTGGTGTCATGTTGCTATGTGAAGGGCAACACATTAAATGTACATTATGATGGTGAAGTAGAACAACTCATTATCGGCTTTTCCTAGACCGAGTCATTTGGGTTCCTATTAAAATGAATATTAACTGGTTTGTTCTAATTTAATTTCAACTTGAACAGCTTTTAAAAATGTCAATGTCTACAATGTACTTAAAATTCATTTAAAAGAAAACACGATTGTATGCATTGTACTTATATGTAAATGTAAAATTGATGGCAAAGCATATTGTGATTAATGTGTAATATTTGGTATTTACATTAGAGAGGTCCTAGTCTACTTTCAGTGGCACATGGTTTATGGGGTCTGCTGTAGTCATATTATGTATAATGTAAGATACCAGCTGAGCCTTAGGATGAGTATGATATTTAAAAATTTACTTTCTCAGAATTAATCAACAAGTTTTGAAGTAATTAACTTCTTCATTGCTTAAAGTCATGCTTTTCCAGCATTTAAGAAACTCTCCAGAAACATTAATTTCAAGTTCTATTGCATCTAGATTTAATGTTGTTATAACTACTGAGGCATGTGTACATTTATTGTCATTTTAAAGAAGTTATTCATAAAGGACATTGGGCTTTTAAATCAAAATAAGTATTTCCCATTAAACTTTAGTTTTAATCTAGGTCTTGAGTTTTATCTTAGCAACTGGGTAGTTTTTTTTTAACTCAGTTTTTATGATTTGACATTTTTAAAGGTGTAGAGGAATTTAACTAAATACTAAGAAATCTCTGAGATATTCGTGGCATAAGGTATGGGATATATAGATAATAAAAATATATACAAGAAGTATATAATCCAGAGATAACATTTGCGAATCTCAAAAATGGTTTTAACCAACCGTTCGCTTTTATACTTCTATGCCCAACTGTTTACTATTTAATGAAACTATTTTTTGTTTCCTTTTACTTGTTCTTGAACTGATGACTGGTTAAATAGCCCAACGACAAACACCAGAAAAGGTCATGTAGCAATGACTAAGATATAGCTGATCAGACATATCAACTTCAAACAAAAACATTGTGGAGAAATAAAAAAGAACAAAACCAAATAAAACAAAACAACATACATATTTTATGAAACACAACCGGAGTGCAAACGTATCAATCATAACCGCAATCTGTTCATTGACGACAAGATCTATTTTGGACCATTTGTACCATTGTGTGGCAATAAACTTACAGTCAAGCATATCCATAATAGCGATGCTAGAATAGAAATTTAGAAAAAAAGTTTTCCATATAAAATGTTTCCCTGCTTCTGTAAAGTGGAAATGCATTTTTATTTACTGGCAGACTATACAAGAGATATATTATTGAAATAGTGAAAAGCTGGGATTTTGTAATGAGAAAAATCAATATGACTGAAACTGCCGCTAAGAAGAGAAAAAATGACTTATGTTAGTATTTTAGACACATCATTTGATCATCTCAAAGCTGAGGAGTATGGGTATATATTATTTTCCCCATCTTGTGGATGAGGAAGGAAACTGAGGCACAATGAAGCTAAGTGATTTGCTTGAAGTCAATAGAACATACATTTCACAGAGTATAGTGGTAAAATTTTACCATTCTTTTCTCCTATTCCCAGGAACCAAATTGCCCTAAATTAAGAAAGATAGGTTTTCTATGAGAATTTTCTTCTTGGTGACACTATTTAAAATGCTGTAAAAACAGCAAGTAGTAAAATAGAGGTAGAGAAGTGCAGTGAATAGTAATAGTAAAGCTTCTGGAGATAGCTACGGCAGTAGGAAAGAGTACAGTAATCAACTGAAACAACATGAAATGAAGGTGACAAGAACGTGTCAGCAAGTTCCTAGATGCATCTTCTTTCCTGTGCCTATTGAACTCCCTGCATAGGGGTCTAAATGATGCTCACATGACCTGGTAACTTATAACAGACATAAAAAAATTAGTGAATGTCAGAATGAAAATATTGTTGATGATATAAGACAATTGAAATTTACGCTCATTTTAATATAAATGCTTGGTAATTTTGCATAAATACTTTTCATAGAGAATGTTATTTTCAAGTAATCTCATGTTTAAAGTCTCAGCTTAACAATTCTAGCAATGAATCTAATATATCTTGTTTGAGTAGATATGGAACCAGATTTTGCCTTGGAAGAGCTTAAAAATACCCATGTAGTTCTTTGAATAGTTTGTTGAATCAATTAGCTATTGTCACAATTGTGTTGTACTCCCCGCTCCCCCCAAAAGCCCAAATTCAATGCATACATCGAATATTTATTTCTCTCTCATGCTTCTGCAGGTTGGCTAAGTTTTGCGATCATGGCTAAGTTTGTTTGGTTTTGGCTCCAAGCAGAAGCTAGGGTCCAAGTCTGCTACATGTGTCTCCCATTCTCTTTGCACCTGGGTCTACCTGTGGCCTCTTCTTCTCATGGCAAAGGTACGATATGCACAAGAACAAGCCCGAGCCCACAATCACACAAGCATATTTCAAGTCTCAGTTTATGTCACGTCCACTAACATCCCATTGGCAAAAGTGTCATATGAACAATCCTAACATCAGTGGAGCATGGATGCATACTTTTCCCATCTAGGTGGGAGCAATGGAGGTCAGAAGTGAATATTTACTCAACAATAATCTTATCTACCATCTTATCTACCAAAATTGCATTTTGATTAAAGTATGGATCGTAGATTAGATTCCCCAGAACATAAACTACTTTCTACTTCTTGTTACACTAAGAAAATAGTAAAGTAGCTAAAAGAGTTTTCGTTTTTTTATTTTACTTGTATTAAATTTATTGGGGTGACAATGGTTAGTAAAATTACATAGGTTTCAAGTATACAATTCTATACTACATCATCTATATACCACATTGTGTGTTCACCACGCAGAGTCAGTTCTCCTTCCATCCCCATGTATTTAATCCCCTTTACCCTTTTCTACCATCCTGCCTCCACCCTTACCCTCTGGTAACCACTAAACTATTGCTGTGTCTGAGTTTTTGTTTATTTGTTTGTCTTGTTTGTTTGTTAATTTCAGTTTTATATCCCACATATGAGTGAAATCATATGGTTCTTGAAATACTGCCATTTGCAACAACATGGATGGATCTTGAGATTATCATGCTAAACGAAATAAAACAGATAAAAGTGTTTTAAGGTTACCACATGTTTAGGACTTATTTGTTCAAAAATAATGCAAAGACTTGAGTATGTGTATACCAGAAACCTATGTAATCAAAGCTCTCTCACAAGCATGCAGGGATTTTGCTTACAGTTTTTTCTGAAATTCTTTATCAACATTTATAAAAGATGGGGAGGACTCCCTAGATGCTGGAATTTCATGTTAATATTTAGAAACAAGAAGGCATAAACTGCAATCCACTGCCTTAGTGTAATACTCAAAATCATTGTATTTTTAATTAGAGATTTGTCAGGGAGATGCAAAAACAGGATTCAAACTGCAGGTTTGTTGATTGGGCTTAATAGAGATGTGGGATTTTTGAATAAGCTGAAGATTGGCGATTTCCTTACCAGGACTATCATTACTTAGAAGCAAACATTTAGTAATCCCAGTTCTGTGATGGAGACTGAGCTATCATGATACTTTCTGTGAGGACACAATGAAATTTGATTTACTAGTTTATATTTTGAAAGCCACTGGGAACCATGAGACCTCCCTCGCTATCACAGCCTTCATTGAGTTGCTTAATTTGACCACTTGCTTATGTTCCACCTTTTTAAGTTTCAAAATATGAAAGTTTCTGGAAATCACATGATGTTTTATATGAAAATGTATCTACATAAAGGAATTACTCTAATTCACTAATGAAAGGAATCCTAAAATCATATACAGAAAACAAAAAGAGAATTTTGTCATTCCTAAAACTCAACATACTGTTGTTATACTTAATTTTATTTGTAAAAAAACAAAAAAAAGGTCTGCTGTTTTTGTTATGAAGATTGCTCTTGGTAGTTGAATCACTTTATTTTGCATAACAAAAATGATTTTTCTGACAATAAAGGTAACTATTCTTGGCTTAGTGAGCACATGGAGGACTGAGTGGGCCACAAGAGACACCTCTCTAGGTTGACACTTAGGGAGAAGGCATCTATGTGTCACTGGCCCTCCTGTGAATAGTCAATAAAGAGCTTTCAAGATGTTTCTTTGGAACATCTGTCTTGGAAATTACAAAACTTCTTGATCGTTCTCTCTCCCTGATAAAAAAAGATGTAGAATAACATAATAATGAATAATAAAGTAATATATTCTTAATATAGGTATAAATCTTCCTTCAATAGTTATGTGCTGAATGGTTGAATGACATTTTGTCTAGGAATATTTTATACATGTACCTGTTTACTCATATGCACATGTAAATAAACATATTAAACATTTCTAATCAGAATTATATGATTTCATAGCTAATAGTCCATTGAAGTCAGGACTAGCTAAGCAATTTGACAGGCCCATTGAAAAAGGAAAATGCAGAGTCCCTTGTTCAAAAATTATTAAGGATTTCAAGACGGTGACAGGAGCGTTTTAAAGCACACGTGGGACCTTCTCAGCATGGGCCCCTATTCTCCTGCATACTACAGGTAGCATGCCCATGAAGCTGATCCTGTTCGAAGTATGTACTATGTGTGCAGAATGTCCTTTCATTCAGACAACAAAAATAATAAATCACTGTCTTTGAGAAGGTGAACAGAATGAATCTTTTTAAGCATATGTATATGTATATGTGTATACTGAGGGGGCCCAAAACATGTATACACATTTTAAGAAAGGAAAAAACTGTATTCAAATTGTAATACTCAAGATATACCGATAACAAAAGATGACTACAAGTCACGTTTGACTTCTGCAATGACAAGAGGTGCTCAAAGTGGTTACCACCAGCGTCCAGAAAATTCTGATTATGGCGAACTGCTTGAGCATAGATAACATCGCTTAAAATGTGTATACATTTTTTTGGCATCTCCGGAATATGTAATAAATTAGAAAAGAATATATACATATATTTATTTTATATTTATGTCATATAATATTTCAACATGGAGAGTTTACTTTACATAATTATATTCCTAATTTACTTGAGTTATGTAACCAAGGCATTTGACAGGAGGTCTGTGGTATTCTGCCCACCCAGTTTTCCTCTCAGGATCTTACCCCATTCCTATGTTGAAGGGGAGTGGAGATAAGCAATTCCCACCTCTTTCAGGGCCAGCCTAAAATCCTGTGTGGTATATCCTTAATTCTATGATTTCTTTCCATTTAAGAGGCTCCTGACATTAGAAGGCCAGAGTGTCTCACAGACGTTTGCAATGGCTCAGAAGAGCATTACAGCTTTCATCTAGCTGTTCAATTCACCTTCTGAATAGAAAGAATTGTAGGTAGAAGTATGCTAGAAAGCTATTTCCCATCACTCATCTAATAATAACAAGGATAACAACAACAACCATTTATAAGCACCTGATACATGTCAATCTCTTTACATGTGTCTCTAATTCTTATAACTCTCCAAGGTAACAATATTATCCAGATTTCATAGGTTTGGGAAACAATGCTCAATAAATGCTCAGGGGTCATTTATTGTACTGCATTATTTAACTCAGAAGAGTTAAAACTACGATTCAATTATAGATCTGTTCAACCGCAAATTCCCACATTGCCCTATACTTGCTTATACCACATTGCCAGAAGATATGCTTGAGGTCACCGTAGCTACTCTAGAGACAAGAGGAAGGCCAGTTTGGGACTCTGAGTAACCAACATGGAGATACAGTGTTGGGTTGGTTTCCAAAGTTGACCACCAGCAATTCTTTCCCTTTTTGTATGCACATTAGCAAGAGGTGGAATCCATTTCCTCTCCTCTTGAATCTGAGCTGACTTTGTGAAATACTTTGGCCAATAGGATATGGCAGGTATGACACTGTGTGAGTTCCAGGCCTCACTATGAAGAGACACCTTCTGCTCTCCTTTTACAGGAAGTCAGTATCCATGATGTAAAGAAGCTTAGGTCAGAAAACTGAAGGATGAGACAGCACGGGAGGATAGAGAGACCACGTGGAGGACCACTGAGAGTGAAGCCTTCTTGTATCTCCCAGACTGGTTCAGCTACCAGCCAAATGCAGCTGAGAGAGTGACTTCGGCCACTGTTATGTGGAGCAGAAGAACTGCCCAGCCAAACCCTGCCTGAATCCCTGACCTAGAGAATTGTAAGAAATAATACATTGCTATTGTTTTAAGGAACTAAGTGATTTGTTTCATATTGATAGATGCTGGAACACAGGGAAATTTGGGGACTATCATGTTTTAGCAAAGCTGGCAATTTCAGTAGCTACAGAGCCCTGGCTGACTGTCTTGAACAGAGGTATGCTTGGGCACAGATATGTTCTGAGACTCTATGGGAGTTCCACTACAGTTGCTTAGGTCTACTTTGGGAGACAATCTATCTGCAAAAGTTTGGATGTTGCTTTAATTTTGCGCCAGAGCAGTCCATGAGTATCCTTAATTGTTGGAGGAATGAGATACTTAAGGAAGGATAGCTTGCTTGCTTTATGGCTAAATCCACCATTGCTGTTTTCTTCGCAAGATGTCAAAGTCATGAGTCATGATATCTGTATTCTGCTCTGTCATAGTTCCCGCTCTTGTGAGAAAAAAAGGATTTAAGATAATGTATAGGAAAAAATGAACTTTCCATGGAGGATCCTTCTGAAACTCAGCCCTCTGCATGGCTTCTTCAAATTTCTAAGTTTACTTGATTGTCAGTCCTTATTGATTATCTTCTTGCATCTTTAACAGAGCACTCAGGGATGAGTACTTGATGATTTTAATATGGCCTTAAACTTTGACATAAAAAAACACAATAAAATCATCTTGAAAAAAGGTTTCAGGATTAATTTCGTTTAATGAGGAATTATGTGATGAAGGCAGGTATACTTGATCAAAATTAAACCATTTTCAGTAGAATGCAATTATGTTTTTCTGTTGCATCAAGTTGAGAAGCTCATTCAGAACATACAATTGGAAGCCTAAGGTTTCTAAGTCATGGTTGTAAGGAAACTAACTGCTAAGTAAAAGGTTATTCTTTTCTCTTTTTCCACTAAATATACTCTATAATGCTGGAAAGTATATATAAGGAGTTTGAAAAAGCCTTTCCTCCCATATGTCTTAGTTCATAACTAAACGTTTTACTAGTATCTTAAAGGGGAAAAAATTAAACTTCTTTGAAAGTGAGAGTATTTTTAATGCAATATATCACATTTTGTCATTCAAATAAGTTACCCTTTCACTTAAATAGACATTATTTAACATTAATAACAACAGTAACTCAGTTTTCTCACTTAATATCTTTATGTGATGCTAAAGCATAAAGTATAAAGAATGGTTTGAAGCTTATGTCTTCCAGGTTTTTGAATTACCAAAGTTTTTCTCCAGCTTTAAATGCTGCAAAGCACTCACCCAGTCAATACGAGCATAATAATTTTAATTAATGTTCCTAACAATTCTGTCCAAATGATCCATGTTAATTATGTGACAGAACGAGACCAGAAAGAAATTACAGCATAACACTCTCAGAAATGAAAATAAACAGCAAGTACAATAAGACTCAACCACTTCAGTGAAAACATTACAATCTCCTCTGACCTCTGTAAGAGCCATAGCTCTCCTTTTGCTTAAGTGCATCCAAAACAAACACAGCACTATTTGCTATTTAAGGCCTTAAATATTCTCACTCCTAAGAAATCTCCTACTTGCCAACATAATCTCACAGCTCCCAATATTCCTGCCACCTTATCCTTATAGCACAACACTGGAGCTGCACTGGGGAACTTGGGATGGTCCAAGGGTGCTGTGAAGAGGTGGCGGAGGAACGGCTCTGAGCAGTGGCCAGGGTGACCGACAAACTCTGGGTTCAGTCCACATGACTCTAAGCAAAGACGTTCTCTAGTTAAGACATCCAGGCTGGCTCAGCTGGTGTCTCTGCTCCTGGCTGCACAAGGCCAAAAGCAAGGTATCAGCTAGCTGGGCTCTACTGGGGAGGCTTTGGAAAGAATCTGCTTCCAAGCTCTTTTGGATTGTTGGCAGAATTAGTTGCTTGTGGGTAAGGATGGAGGTCTACTTCTTTGCTGGCTGTCCACTGGGAGCCTCCCATAACTTCTCTCAAGGTCTCTCTCTGGTCCCAACACACAGCCCCTACATGGCAGAACCAGCAACGGCATGCCACATTCTTCTCATGCTTGGAATTAGACCTCCTTATACCTCCTCTCTCCCACCTCTGTACCTGTTCTCAGTTTGTTGCCTCTCCACTAAGGCAATGCCAACTTATTTGTTGGTTTCAAATCAAGCCTTACATTCTTTATAGCCTTTTCTGCCCATTGTGTCTTCCTCTGGAATCTAGTTATAGTTCATTTACTTATCCAGCCAGTCATCAAATACATATTGAGCCCTCCAAGCTGCCAGGCATTCTGTTTAGTGCTGAAGATACAGACATGGGATACACTCTTCCATTTTTTTAGGTTGCTAGTAATCTCTCCATGGGGACAGGTAAGTAAACAAAAAGAAGAACGCTTGGAGAGAGTGCTTCGATGGAGATACTTACAGAGAGCTAAAGCAGCCCATAGTAGAAATACCTAGTTTGTGGGGTGACAAGAGGGGGGCAGGTGTAACTCTAGGAAGACTTTCTGTTATTGTGAGAATTGAAAAATCAGCAAGCAGAGAAGGTAGGTGAGGTCATTTTGGAAAGAGGGAACAACTTGACCAAAAGTGGTATCTCCTTCATGTCAGAATCTGGCTATATTTTAATTCAGGAATTTGATATTTTTCCCTGGGCCAGGTATAAATGACCTTTCTATCCTAGTCTATTGTCTTATTTTTTGGAATCTGCCCTTTTGTCTTCCAAACCATGTAAAAAGTTAAACATAAGCAGGGCATAGTTCAGTAATCAAAAGTAAAAATAAATAAGGAACAACAAGGTAACAGAAAAAGAAAAAAAAACAAAATAGAATTATAGACATTAAATTACATGTATTGCAATAAATGCCATTTTACTAAAGACTTCTAGATGTACAAAAAGCAAAGCTCAGAACATTCTTAGTTTAATGAGACAAACTGAAACATGATAAACTAAGAAAAAGTTTCAAGTTAAATTGTTCGAATTTTGATCCCTGAAAACCAAGAATGAGCCCAGAGGAGCCTGAATATAATCCTTCTTTTCATTAATTATTTTTGAGTTCTTCATGTGACAGGCACGCCATCAGACGGTGGTGATTGTATTAGTTTTCTATTGCTTCATAACAAATTACCACAAAGTTAGCTGCTTAACAACAAAACCCATTTATTATCTCACAGTTTCCATGAACCAGGGGTTTGGGCACAGTGGTCAAGGCAAATCCAGATTTCTGGGGCCCAATACTTACTAAATTTGGGAGCTCTCTTAAAGAAAATAAAAATAATATAAATTTATGAACATAAGTAAAGTAAGTACCTCTGAAATTAAACTTCATTGGCTTCATGGTAAATCAACCTACACTTGAGATGCGATAGCTTTATAGACCTCATATCCCAAAGAGTGCCACAGAAATTAAACCAGTAAACAATTAAGTAGAATATATAAAAAAAATTATAAGTAATATGAGGGAAAAAAACAAATGTTACAAGAATAATGGAGGGGAGTGGCCGCACCGATTCAGAGAAAGCCTCTATAAGTATCTGTCATTTAAGCCAAGGCCTGAGGACAAGAAAAAGTTGGGCAAAAATCATTCCAGGCATAGGAAAAAGCATGTGTAATCATCCTGAAGCTGGAAGGGGCGTGGGTACAGAAGAAACAGAACAACTATGTGCTTCTCATTGTGTTGAAAAATAAATACAATTAGTTATTGAAGCTTTCAAGATAAGAAGCATGAAAAGTTGTCTTATTCTTCACTTCTTCAGGTTTGTGAAAATTGTTCCAGACTGCATACTAGCATGCCTTTAAACTAAACATATCTATTTCCTGATTTGATGATGAATAACATTTAAATATCTATGCTTAAGATACCAGAAATATAATGGGCACTGATGCCTACAGTATATTTTACCTTTTAATAGATAACAGTTATTTTTTGGGTGGGGTCTGATGACTTCAAGAACTAAATTATTCAAATAATGCCTACATAGCTACTCCTGGGCTTTCTCTAACCACACTCATATCAAAGAGGATTTTTTAAAAAAAGATTCAACTCTTTGCTCTCTTTGAAGTATATGTTTTTAATTTTCCTTTCGATCCTTTTAGTCTTACTAGTGATTCATAAGCCAAGAAGTAAATCGATAACTCTTCAAGGAAGACTGAGTTTATGGGGAAAATCTCGTCTCAGAAATATAATTTGTTCATTCAGGCACAAGTGTTCTTTTCTGCCAACACCAAATTTTCAAGAAAGATTCTCTGTTAAAACAGAAATGCCTAACAGAAAACACTTCATAACTCACTTCCTATGTACCATAAATCTATCGTAATCCTCTTTATGATGAAACCTGGGAGTTTCTGAAGGTCCTTGGCTCCTCAGAAGAGCACTACAGCACCAGTAAAGTGTTATATATCCACTCAGAACTTCACAGTAGAAAACGCAGAGAAAGTGAGATTCAGAAACCAAGCTTTACCTCAGAAAAACTCCCTACTATATTAAATAAGTTATCAAGAAATTGGGGGCAACAGAATTGCTTTGGTGCTCTACTGAAAAGGAATTTTCCAAAGTTTCAGTGCCTGGAAATTTGGCCATGGATAAGAGAATTTGCAATTTAATGTTTATCGAGCAGGACTACCGTGCCTTTTGCCAAGTCTCAATTCATGTTCTTTTTGTCAGTTTCTGTTGTTGGAGCAACATGAGACTAGTCAAAAGGAAAAAAAACAGACATTTATTTGAGCACGTTTGAATATATGTGGTCATGCTAACCACATTTTAATGAACTGGAGATTCTGTTTCTCATTTATGGGAGCACTAAGGCCGATACAGTGGTGAACAGATAGATAGACATAGCTCCCATAAAGTAATGACACTGGTCTTGATCTTACAACTACTTGAGATGTATTGAATTCTCAGTGGTTGTACCATGGTTGATTAATCACTTTCCTTTTGCCTTGACTCCTTACTCCGAGAAAGCAACATACTGCATAATTTGAAGCTCTCTTTTCACAAGGAGTCAAAGTTTTAGAATTTCAGAGCCAGAAAGGACTTTGGGACCCTTGACGTGGCAGGATATTAATAGGGATAGTGTGGCCTTTGAACCAAGAAAGTTGGGTTTAAGTCCAGGCTGGGCAACTCACCAACAGTACGTTAGTCAAGTCAATTACATTTACAGTTTGAGGTGTTTTTTTTTTTAATTTATTGGGGTGACAATTGTTAGTAAAATTACATAGATTTCAGGTGTACAATTCTGTATTACATCATCTATAAATCCCACTGTGTGTTCACCACCCAGAGTCAGTTCTTCTCCCATCACCATATATTTGACCCCGTTTAACCTCAACTCCCACCCCCGCCCCTTACCCTCCGGTAACCACTAAACTATTGTCTGTGTCTATGAGTTTTTGTTTCTCATTTGTTTGTCTTGTTCTTTTGTTGTTTTCAGTTTTATATACCACATATCAGTGAAATCATATGGTTCTCTGCTTTTTCTGTCTGACTTATTTCGCTTAGCATCATACTCTCAAGATCCATCCATGTTGTCACAAATGGTCCTATTTCATCTTTTCTTACCGCCGAATAGTATTCCATTGTGTATATATACCACATCTTCTTTATCCATTCATCTATCAAAGGACATTTTGGTTGTTTCCATGTTTTGGCCACCGTAAATAAAGCTGCAATGAACATTGGAGCACACGTGTCTTTATGGATAAATGTTTTCAGATTTTTTTGGGTAGATACCCAGGAGAGGGATTGCTGGGTCATATGGCAATTCTATTCGTAACTTTTTGAGGAACCTCCACACTGCCTTCCATAGCGGCTGCACCAGTCTGCATTCCCACCAACAGTGTATGAGGGTTCCTTTTTCTCCACAGCCTCTCCAACACTTGTTACTATTTGTCTTGTTGATGATAGCCATTCTAACTGGGGTGAGGTGATATCTCATTGTGGTTTTTATTTGCATCTCTCTGATGATTAGTGATGTTGAGAATTTTTTCATACGTCTATTTGCCATTTGTATGTCCTCTTTGGAGAAATGTCTCTTCAGGTCCTCTGCCCATTTTACAATGGGGTTGTTTGTTTTTTTGTTGTTGAGTTTCATGACTTCCTTGTATATTTTGGATATCAGCCCCTTATCAGAGGCACTGTTTGCAAAAATCTTCTCCCATTCAGTTGGTTGCCTCTTTATTTTGTCGATGGTTTCTTTTGCTGCGCAGAAGCTTTTAAGTTTCATGTAGTCCCATTCGTTTATTTTAGATTTTACTTCCATTGCCCTTGGAGTCAAATTCATAAAATGCTCTTTGAACCCAAGGTCCATAAGTTTAGTACCTATGTTTTCTTCTATGCAGTTTATTGTGTCAGGTCTTATGCTTAAGTCTTTGATCCATTTTGAATTAATTTTGGTACATGGTGACAGATAGCAGTCCAGTTTCATTCTTTTGCACATGGCTTTCCAATTCTCCCAGCACCATTTATTGAAGAGGCTGTCTTTCCTCCATTGTATGTTTTTAGCTTCTTTGTCAAAAATTATCTGTCCATATTTATGTGGTTTTAATTCTGGGTTCTCAATTCTATTCCATTGCCTGAATTTTTATCATATGTAAAATAAGGATATTCATGCCTGTTATAGGAGACAGGAATTTTTAAAAGTAAAGACATTGCTTCTTATATGTATGTATTTTCTTTGAGTGTGCACGCACACATACGCACATGCTTCAGTGTGCTTGTGTGTTTGTCCTTATAAAGCAGACAGTGATTGCTATAGATTGCAAGGATTGTTCTGAAATTTGGAGGAAGATATTTAAAGTCTGCAAGGAACCTTGCTGGAAGCATTATATATCAAACTGCAGGTGGAAGAAATCATGTGGCCACATAATACTAGTCCAACTTTTACTATGGAAGAAATAATTTTCTCTGTGTGGCCTGTTTAGTATGCTTTGTGTACAGAACCTGATTTTGGCAGTTCCCATCTGCTCACAGTTACCCCACTGGTTTTAAAAAGTGAACACACAGGACTCCAGTGCATTCCCTGGGGAAAAGAGAACAAAAATGGGAAGGTGTCTCTGCAATGTCGGGTTCATCCTGTGCTTTCAACACTGATTAATGTGTACAATTTTCTTTTAATTCACTGGTGATAAATCTTAGATTTTACACTTCTATTGTGTCTTTCTAGAGGGTCTTTTTGCTCAGCTGAAACAACACATAACTCACCAATTTGTTTTGCGGGTCAAACTAGATAGTATTCCTAAACAACCTTGGAAAACACAAAATAGAGTTTGAGAAAATGCTAATGTGTTAACTTACAATCTGTTATAACTTCTGCATTTTAACTTGACTCTTTTTCTTCATTGCTTTATTTGTAGAGGTAATAAATGTTAATTCTAAGTTAAAAGAGAAAAGAAAATATGGAAGAGTAAAAATAATTTCTTTTTGATTAAAAATTACCACCTAGAGAAAAGCACCATTTTTTCATGGCTTTTGTGTATTTGGTCTTTGCACAAGTAAAATACCATGTTAGTCTGAAAACTTGTACATAGATAAAGTAGTTTTACATCATGATTCATAACAGGGCATAGAACTCCATTATAGGGGGGTAACATAGTTCCTTACTCCATCCCACATGGTTGAATATTTACATTGTTTCACAATTTTAAGCAATGCTATGATAAAAATCTTTGTGTCTATCTATATCTATATCTATATCTATGTGTGTGTGTACACAGGCATACATATGTTATGAAACAATTTAAATATACTTGAAAATTACATCCAAAAAGTTGTCAGCAGATTACAAAATGCTTATTTACTAGCATTCAAGTCAACATTGGCTTTTCTCCTTTTTGTAATCATTGGCAATTTGATCATTTGAAAATTATATTTTATGGTTGTATTGATTTGCATTTCTTTGGCTAAGTATGAGGCTGTATTTATTTATGATATTTATTGACCATTATGTTATTTATGTTCAACTGTAAATTTCTTGTGTCAGATATTCTGTTCTATTCTCAATATATAGCACTATACAAGGCAAAACTGACACTCAATAAATATTTATATTTGTTTTCTTAAAATCATTGGTCATTTTTTCTATTGGAGAACTTAGTTTTTTCATTAATTATCAAGAGACATTAATATACGATATATATGAATACATAAATATAGTGTAAATCATGTTTTCATATACTAATATATTAACCCTTTACTATATATGACTGTATACAATATATACGTATATACATATATATACACCAACTAAAATATATACCTACTGTACCTACTATACTATAAATATATAGTGTTTTTCCATTTGTTACTTGCCTTTTACCCTACACATTATGTTTTTGTTAAAATTTTTATTATTTAAAACTTTCTGAAAATATATCAGTCTTTTATGTTATTATAATGCTTTGAAATACTTTTTCTCAACCCCAAGTTATATGCATTTGTGTCCATTTATTTTTTTCTAGTGATTGCACAAGTTAACATTTTATATTAAAAAATATATATATCCAACCTGGGCCTGTTCTAAGATGTGAGGAGGGTTTTCAGTTAATCAAGAAAACTTGTCTATTGTCTTTTTACTTTCCACAGCAAGAGCTCATGTGCCCCAGGGCCCTGAAGCAGCCACTGGTAGCAATGAAGCTAGCTTGGTTTCTGCAGCAAAGGTAGGAGAAATACCTGCTGCCAGTTCCCTATATGACCTGGTGCAAAAGTGCCCACCAGCAACCTGGTCTCCTTGTTATTTTCTGACTTCTTGTGACAGTCCAGGCAATGAAGGACCATGATGTCAAGGCTTGTTATTTATTGCTAGTTGGCTTTCTTTCCCCTCACTCTTATTTCATCCAAAGACGCATCGCTGGTCATTAACGTACTGTGTATTTGTTGCCTTCTAGTGGAAAAATAACCCCAATAGCTGCCCAAACCTTCTACCTAGTGAGCAAATGTGTCACTTCACATATAAACTAGAAAACAGAGCTCGGTTAAGCCCTTTCAGAGTGTCTCTGGTTGGGAATGTGGCCCTATGTGCTTCTTAACCAATAGATGTGGTCGCCTTTCGTCTGGCTTCTGTTCCCAGAGATAAACAGAGTAGAGCCCAAGGGTGGCAATAGCAGACTGTTCCCAAGGGATGTTCCCAAGGGAACATCCAGGGAAAGCCAAAACAATTAGCTACATGAGAGACAATATCTGCTTGACACTGGTCACATGCCTTGGAATATATTGTATCCTGCTGTTAAGAAAATAGGTTATGTACTGTATGACTCCATTTATATAGCATTCTTGAAGTGACAAAATTATAGAGATGGAAAATCTATACTAGTGGTTGTCAGGGGTTAAGGACTGAGGAGCATGCTTCTATAAAAGGGTAGCATAAGGGAATGATTTGTTATCTCCATCGTGGTTGTGGTTACACGAATCTATACATGTGGTAAAATTGCATAAAACTATAAACACACACACACACACACGTGCTTATAAAAACTGGTGACATCTGAATAAGCTCTTTAGTCCTTAGGTTTTGATATTGCACTATAGTTCTATAAGATTTTACTATTGGAAGAAGTTGAATGAAGGGTACATGGGACCTCTCTGTACTATTTTTGCAGCTTCCCGTGAACTTATAATTATTTCAAAAGAAAAACTTGTAGAAAATTTAATAAAAAGCCCCCTCCAAATAAAAGATGATATTTGGAGCAGTTATTTCCAGCTTTGTGAATGAGAAAGGATAGTTTTTCTACATAGTCTGAGGCACAGAATAAACCATATATAACAGCACCTGCAGGAGGAAGAGAAAGTACCGAGCTTTTCCCAGTATTCTGCAGGCCTTAAAAACAGACACGACTCTAAGACGAAAAGTCAGTGAACCTTCAATATTCAGTTTGCTTTTTACATCATATGTGATATGGACTGAATGTTTGTGTCCTCCCCAAATTCGTATGTTGACATTCTGACCTTCAATGTGATGGTATTTGGAGGTGGGGCCTTTGGGAGGAAATTAGGTTTAGATGAGGTCACAAGCATGAGATTCCTATGATGGGATTAGTGTCCTTATAAGAAGAGAAAAAGAAACCAGAGTGCATGTGCTCTCTCTCTCTCTCTCTCTCTCTCTCTCTCTCTCTCTCTCTCTCTCAACCTCTCTCTTCCCCTACTCCCCATCCCCTACATAAGGACACAGCAAGAAGGCAACCAAAATTGACTGGCACCTTGAACTTGGACTTCCCAACCTCCAGAACTGTGAGAAATAAATTCTTGTATTTTTAGCCACCCAGTCTATGAAATTTTGTTATGGCAGCCTGAGCAGACTAATAATAATCTGGGAAACCCTCCTGAAGTCCCTAGCATAAGTCAGTGATTTTTTTTTTCTTTATATTCCCATGAGACTTTGTTTCTTTTTCTACTATCGAATACACTGTGATGGTATTTATTTCTTTACATGTCTGGTATCCCACTGGATTGAGAACAAGGGGGGGATTCTACTCATCTTGCTCTCCAACATGATATGACATTCCTGGAAAGTATAGATACTGTCTTAGTTTGTCCAGGCTGCTATAACAAAATACCATAGACTAGATGGCTCATAAAGAACAGGAAATTATTTCTCACAGTTCTGGAGACTGGGAAGTCCAAAATCAAGGTGCCCACAGAATCAGTGGCTGGTTAGAGCTCACTTCCTAAAAGGCTGCCCTTTTGCTGTAACTTCACATGGTAGAAGGGACGAGGGAACTCTGTGGATCCTCTTTTATAAGAGCATGAATCCCAGTGACCTAATCACTTCCCAAGGGTCCCATCTCCTAATACTATCTCCTTGAGGGATAGGATTTTAACATATGAATGGGCACAAACATTTAGTCTATAGCAGGGACCAATAAAATTCTGTAGGAAAGAGAAAGTCTAGGACAAGCAGCTTTGCCTCTAAGGAGATGGCATGAATGGTTTCATGCCATGTCTTGAGCCTATTTAGCTGCAAGGGAGTCTAGGAAATCTGTACCTGAAAGGCATTATTATGTCCAGCTCTAATTTTGTAGATTCCATTCTAGACAGACATGTAATAACACATGACTATGCATTTTTCTACATTTGAAAATCATTGAAGTATATTTATTCAATAACACATTTAATCCTTCTCATTTTTATATGAGGCTATGGTTGAATTCCTAGCTCTACAACTTACTAAGTATGTTGACCTTGAATCTAAACTTCAGTTGTTTTTTATTCTTAAATGGTTATACTGACATCTTGCAACATTGCTCTGTGACAATTGTAATGATTAATGAGATGATATATTGTGACAATCACATGTGATAATGAACGTAAACTTTTTAATCATAGATTCTGTGCTCAAAAATGGCAGCTATTATTTGCAGATGGTTGCATTTCATTGTAATCTTTTAAAATGTTCACTAATTTTATTATTTGTAAGACCATTCCTGTGGCAAATAACCTGTATAGTTTGACAAAACATGTGATTTTGGCTTGCTAGTTTTATAGAAGGTTGAGGGTTAAATCCCTTAAACCAATACAGAAAAAAATAACTCACATGAGTTACTAGGTGCAGAACCAAATGTGCCAGCAATCAGTATATTTCACATACAGTAAAGACATTTGAGAAATGTTTTCCAGGAATTTTCAAAGCCTAATATATTCCTAGATTTTTATCTATTTGAATATATAAAAGAGAGATAGAATATATTCTGGGAAATTTTTAAACGCTGCATTAATCATGTTGATGACTTTACAGTCTGCATTTCTGTAAATATATGAGATGGATATAAAGGAAGGAAAAATACGTACACATTTAGCATATAACCTATAAATCAGGAGACAAAGGACTACGATAATACAGCAATGCAAATGTGATTACTGTACTTTAATTAAAACATGTATATTTCTAGATTTAAATAGGAGCTCTGAATTATTTTAATAAAAATCTGTATTGTTCTCCACACATATGAAAGTTAAATTGTGGCATATATACAATGCATTAGATAAGGGATGAGGAACAGATTATATCTTGCTGTCCAAATTCTAATCAATGGTTAATGCTGACCTGTTGGGTTATGTTGGTAATGATTCTGAAGTCATGTTTGGCATGTGTGGGAAGGAGGTCTGGAATTAGTTAATGATGTCTGTTACGGGCATTGCAGGACAAGCATAGGCATTTGTTTGGGTTCCTGTCACCTTAAATTATAATGCGGCTGGCTCTTCAATGATTAGTAGAGTGCCTGGAACAAATGTGCTAATTGCTAGCTTAATGAATGAACAAATGAACACCCTTTTGGTGATGTCATTTTTCCCAAATAATTTATCATTGTGATTTCACTTTTTTAAAAGAAGTGAATTTTTACAGCAGTGTCAGGTTCATACAAAATTGAGAGGAAAATACAGAGATTTCTCAGGTACTCCTTGCCCTCACACATGCATAACATCCCCAATTATCAATATCCCCTACCAGAGTGGTACATTTGTTACAATTGATGAACCTACATTGACACTTGGTAATTACCCAAAGCCAATAGTTTACATTAAAGTTCAGTCTTGTGTTGTGCAATCTATAGGTGTGGATAAATGTATAATGACATGTATCCATCATTACAATATCATACAGAGTATTTTAACAACTTTATAGATATTTTTAAGACAATTACTGTATTAATTGATATGGAATTTATTTTTGTATATGATATAAAGAAGTGGCTTCATTATATGTAAGTAAACTCCCATATATGCCATACATTCTGCCTAATTTCAGTAAAACACACAATGCAATATACAGATGCTGTATTATAGAATTTTACACTTGAAATTTATATAATTTTATTAACCAACAGCACCCCAATAAAGTTAATAAAATTTAAAAAAAAAGAATTTTGTATTTTAAAATTCAGGCAAATCTATCAGATCAGACAATCTGAAACACTGTTTCCTTCCATTAACCCTGATTATCAGGGTAGTTGAACTAAATTTTTAATTATTATTATCAATATCCAAGGATAAACACACTGAGAAACAAAAAGAATGACAATGAGAGTGAGAGTGAGAGTGATAGAGAGGGCACATACTGAGAGAAAAATAATCACAAAGCCTAAGCAAAATTTTACTATGGGTACAATAATTATTTTTCATTAATATGTGGGCAATTACTCTCTCTCTCTCTCTCTGGTTCTCTCTGTCTCTCTCTGTCTCTGTCTCTCTCTGTCTCTCTCTCTCTCTCCATCTCTCTCATACACACACACACACACACACATTTACACTCTCTGAATAACATAAATGAAATTAAGTACTGTGATATATAAACGTATAAGGTCATTTTTAATGGTAAAAATGTGTGCTCTGTGAATAAAATTAGGCATCTATTCATTTGGAATGTTAGAAAGTTCAACATAATTATTAAGGCATAAATGAAAAATGTTTTCTGTACATTAAGCATCGTTATTTATATTACATTAAGATTTAATATGCAAAATAAAGCAGATTTTTTTAAACTTTGACTTTATTTGAAAGTTGATATACTGGTAAAACATGTTTTCCCCAACCAAGTACAGTAAGAATGTAATAACTAGTAATAAAAGTGGTAAAACTTCACATGTGAGTATAATCGTGAAGAGAAGCTACTCTTAGGGCCACTTTTACCCTCCTCAGCGCCATTTTAGAATTTTTTAAAGGCTCTCTCTGGGCAGTCCCCTTATGGCTTGGGCATAGACAGCATCTTTTTGTTAAAAAAATAAAAAAGTGGCCCATCGTCTGTCAGCTTCAGTTCTACTCAAGGATGCAGGGCTTGGCTAGGCAAGCATGGGCTGAATTTGCACCCCAATTCACACTCATAACCAGGTGACCATGTTCAGGGCAAAAATGCATAACTATATGCCCTAGTTCTAATGTCTCTGGAGGGTTTCAGAACGGGCTTCCCCAAGATGTGCCACTTTGGCATAAGGATTATTTTGAGCTAATGGCAATCAAGACCTTGCTGGCTCAAGAAAGGCATAAATGAAAAATGTTTTCTGTACATTAAGCATCGTTATTTATATTACATTAAGATTTAATATGCAAAATAAAGCAGATTTTACTTCTTACTGGTAAAACATGTTTTACCAGTATATCAACTTTCAAATAAAAAGTTTACTTCTCTCCTAAGGAATTTAAATTGGGGGCCTTGCCCATAATAAGAGTTATTACCAGAGATAACTTTTTCTAACCTGTCTCTAGGACAGGCAAACATGTAATGACTGAACATCTGCTCATCTTACCGTCCTAAGAATTATCCTCCTCCCCTCCCCAGACCCCTATCCCATTCTTTGGCTAAAGATGGCATATATACTTTATTTTACCTTCTGTCTTTGAACCTTTTATGTATGTGGGGTTCCCATACATACAAAATTAATTTTGTTTTTCTCCTGTTAATCTGTCCCATGTTGATTTGATTATAAGACCATCTGAAAGAACCTTTGTAGGATACAGGAAAATTTTTCCTCCCCAACACCTCTGACCTGAAACACTCATATAAGGTTCATTAACTGCCAATTTGAAGGTTGATATACTGGTAAAACATAATCTCTTCCACAACCAAGTACAGTAAGAGTGTAATAATTAGTAATAAAAGGGAAAGTTCTCAGTCATCCTTAATCAAGACATCCTAGAACTAAATGATCAAGACTTGATAACTTATCATTGATAATGGATAATATACTCACTATTAATGCTGATAGAGGTACAGCTATTTATAAAACCAACCAAAGAAATAAATTCGCCATTGTGGATATACAGTCAGTTAACTACATGTGTTTTTGCATTTATTTCTAGCTGCATTTAAGTTCACTAGTCCTTTGTGTAGGTTCTATAATGTCTTATTTTATGGCTCTTGCAATGTTGTGACAGAAAAATCACATGGCCTAACTATGTGCATGGAATAGAAAAGAAAATTAATAGGAAAAACTATTCTGGGTATTCATGAATAGTGCCTCAACAGTGAACTAAAGGTAGAGGGAGAACTAGTAATCAGAATTAGAAATCAGAGATGGTCCTCTAAGATTTAAAGGTAATCTCAAGAGCCAAAGGTTCCCCTTTTGTTGATTTAACATCTCTACTGAAGCAGGATTCTAATTAGTCTTTTACAGAGCTATACAAGATGGAGCACCACAAAAACATAAAGATAACAACCCAACATGATTATTAGTCAGCATTAACATGATCTTTTCAACAGATGCCCTGAGATACATATTAGTAAATGTTTGTTGACCTTACTACAGAGAAGTATGTTATTTTTGCTTTTAGATGTGACAATAAAATGCATAAAAATTGTTGGTACACTAAATGGATATTAACTTTTGATGATCAAATACCTGATGTATATTTTTAAATAAGCTACCCTTGCATGTATGTAGGTATTAACCTCTATGTATTATACACAAAGTTATTGTTTTAAAACCAAATAGTATTATTCTATTGGCTTCTTTAAAACAGTGCTTTGTCATATGACAAATAATTGAATAATTGCATTGCAGAAAGCTGAACGTTTTATTAAAGGATGGTTAAAATAATGAATAACAATAAGGAACACTGGGCATTGCAGTGGGGGGTGGTAGTGGGCCAAAGGGAAGCTGGAGTCATCTCTTCCAGTAAACTTTTTACTAATGCAGTAAGTATTCCATGTCCCAGCTTTCTCTTCCACTGTAATCTTCTACAGCAAGGAATTCTCTCATGCCATCGGTTGTTAGTCTAAAAGTTGCTTGTTTTTTTTGCTTTTCTTTTTTCCACTTTTTCCTTCTAATTTGGACCCCATCGCTGTATTTCATATATAAATGAAAGATCTTGAAGGGGAGCAGAATATGCAACCCCAAAATATGCTTCTTTGGTATAAAGATTATTTTAGGCTGATTATTTTAAGAAACAGCAGATACAGGAGAAGCTCTAAAAATCCAGTAAGGTTACCCTTTTGTAAGAGACATATACATCTGTAAGGGAAACCTCTATTTGTAAAGTTGTCTCCCTCTCTGTACCAGGAAGAGGAGGATAACTAAATTTCTAGAAGCTCTGATCACTGGAGACAGCAGGACTTAAGCCTGAATAACAACCTTACCCTTGTTTATTGTGCCTTTCCTGGTAACTTCCTATAACTGGCCTTCCCCAACCTCTTTTGTCTCTAGCTTGAGATGGTATTTAAGTTGGTGGCTTGGGCCATTTAGGTAGTTACTTAGTTCCCTGGGTTTCTTCCATGTATACAGAAGGTATACATGTTACTAAATTTCTGTTTGTTTTTCTCCTGTTAATCTGCCTTTTATTAAATGGGGGTCTCAGCCAAGAACTTTTAGAATGGTGGAGGGAAAATTACTTTTCCCCTGCTACAATCTCTACACATATTTTTTACTCATTTTCTCTGTAGCTTCTGTGACTTTTGAGGCAGAGCTTCAATTATCAAGTACTTATTGGAAATTTTAGTAAAATATTTAATGAGTCTGTATGTAGTTCTGTTACTGATAACTTAGTATTAATGGATTTGCTTCCTATATGTTTTATAATGCAGCAGCAGAAGCAAATTTTAATATTATACTCTTGCAATAAGGATCACTATCTCTATCTCACTTAAGATATATAACAATGTAGAATTCTATCACTGAAAATGAGTCAAAAGCAATGGGAAAATAAAACTGGGTGTGTGTCTGGCAGGTCAAGATATGGGTTAGACTTGGTGGTAAGAGTTTGAATTTATTTTTATGGCGACTAAAGGACTTTAAATTGTTTTTAGAGAAAGAACAGTAGGGGAGTAGTATTTTAAAAATTAACTCTAAAAAAAATAAAATAAAAAAAGAATTAACTCTGAGCCCTAAATTGTGCTGGTGATATATAGATATCATACTATGTAATCCTAACAATTAACTTTATAATGAGGAAAGCATTGCCCTGATGTTACAAATAAGGAGCAGTACTAGAAAGCTCAATATATTGCCCAAAATTGCAGGCTCAGAGTCAAACAGAGTCGGTCTGATATCAAAACCTGTTCCCTTTCCCTACGTCTAGGTGGTTTGGGGTTGGTGGGGAGGCTGAATGGAGGGGAATGAAGTTAAACATGTAGAGAATCATTAAGGGGCTATTTCTGCAGATGACAGCAAGGAATTCTGAGCTCCTGAACATAGGCTATAGAAGTAGATAGCCAGAGGACAGAACAGATCCAAGAAATAGCTAAGAGAAAAATATCACCAGACATTCAGAATATTTGGATATTGGAGAATAGGGAGAAAAGAAAAATGGCATCAAATTTTAGCTTGGGTGATGGAATGACAAGTTATTTTATCAAGATTTTAAACAATGCAGAAATATGCCCCTCTTTGGGAGGGGAAATGATGATTTTAATGTTGTTTGTGTTGAATGTGAAGTGCCCACTTACTAACCAGATAAAGATACCTACCATGAAGTTGGATAAAGGTATCTAAAGCTGGTGATGAAGGTCTGATCCCTTGCACTAGTGGTAATTGATCACACATGGAGTATATGTAAATTGAGATAAGAAGAGGATCATGGTAGTATCCTGAGAAACATATAAATATTTATGGCAGGAGTTCATGGATGTGCTCTGAAGGATGTCTGAACCCCCTGAAGATTTTAACATTTGTGTGTGTGGGATTGCCTCCTATTTTGTAAATAGTGTTCCCGGATTAATTCATTTCTCAAATGGGTGGTAGGAAAGACAGTCCTCCATGGACACTGCGTGTCTCTAAATGTTGTTGCTGGGTGTGACAAGAATATAAGGCCACAATGGCTTGTTACCCAGGCCATTTGTTAGGGTTGGGTTAGTAGGAGCAATCTTGAGGGATGAGCAGGCTTATGTACAAAGGAGGATACCCCGAGCTCAGTGTTCTTCAGCTGCAATGCAAACCTACTACACGAGCAACATCAATCTGGGCCCCTCCATGTTCGTACCATGGGACTTTGGGGACAGGGGAACCAAAACAAACCCCCTGATACTCATAGGGCTTGCTGTGCTGTAACAAATGAAGTCCTTTGTCTTTGACTGAGGAGTCGTGTGTTGTCTGCCAGCATCCACCAAAGAGTAACAAGGCTAACTTAATAATTTATTAGCTTTTATGTAGGGTAAAACCAAATTCTGGACCTGATAATGGATCATGATGTGTTTTTAAGAAGTTTGAATATCAGAGGTGGGAAATTAAAAGCTGAGCTTATGTATAAAACTGAGTAGTGATGAAATATAAGAGTAATTTCGTAGAAGCAAAGGATGTAGGGAGTTGTGAAGGAAAAACAGGAGAGAAGACAGTCTGCCAAACTTAGAGTTCAAGTAAGTAAAGACTGAAAAATGAGAAGTGAATTTGACAGTGAAGTTATTTGGGATCTCATGGGAAACGATTCAGACGAATGGTGTAGGAAGTAAACTTGAGAATAGCTCGGACAGCATTTCTCAAACATGTTGATCTCAGAACTCTTAAACTCATAAATTCTTGAGGACTCCAAAGAACCTTTGTACATATGGGATGTATCTATTGATATTTATGTATTAGAAATTAACACTGAACATTTAAAAAATATCGAATCAATTCATTTTAAAATAAAAAGAATAAACTCATTACATGTTAACATAAATAATATATTACTACAAAAACACATTATTTTCCAAAATAAAAAGAAAGTAGTGAAAACAGTGGCCCTATTTTACATTTTTGTAAATCTCTTTAATACTTGGCTTAATAGAAGACAACTGGATTCTCGTATTTGTTTGTTCATTCAGTCTGTTGTGGTATCACATGCCTTGAGGCCTCTGGAAAACTCCAGTATACATTTATGAGAGAGCGAGCAAAAAGGGTGAACAATGTTTTAGTATTATTGTGAAAACAGTTTTCACCTTGAGGCCACCCTGAATGTTTCTCGGGTATCTCCCCAGGGTCCCTGGATCACACTTTTGAGAACTGTTGGATTAGAAGAAATCTAGATATTTATATCTGATACATTTCAGTAGCTATACCAGACCACAAAACAAAGAATAAAGAAAGGTTAGTTAGTATGATGGATTGCTTTGATTTTCTATTTAGCTTTGTTTCTTTTATGCAGCATAAGATAAAGTGAAACTATCTGCTGCTAGAAGACAGGATAGTAATTAATCTTGAGCAGGGGGTGAATAGAAACTGGAAGGGGGCAAAATCAGGTTTCAAAGGTACTGGTACAGGTACTGTTTCTTTTTTCTTTTTTTTTGTTTTTATTTTTTTATTTTTTATTTATTTATTTTTTAAATTAATTAATTAATTTATTTATTTATTTTAAATTTATTGGGGTGACAATTGTTAGTAAAATTACATAGATTTCAGGTGTACAATTCTGTATCACATCATCTATAAATTACATTGTGTGTTCACCACCCAGAGTCAGTTCTCCTTCCATCACCATACAGGTACTGTTTCTTGATCTAAGTGCTAATTCCATGGCTGTATTCAGTTAGTAAAAATTAATTAAATGCATTATATACACTTATCACTTCGACCTTTACTGTATGTCTGCTATAGTTTAGTAAAAAGTTAAAACATATAAAAGGAAAGCATAAGTACCAGTGTCATATCTCTACAAATTTTTAAAACACAAGTCTATCAATGAAATAAGACTGATGCATAGTTTGATTGACAGATGATGAATGCAGGAGCATGTGTAATGCACTGAGTTAAAATTTGTATTTGCGATACAAAACAATCTAACTTTCTAAACAGTGACTATGCTAAACAGTTATTAGAGTTACGTTTATACTTTCATTTATTTACAAAGTGAATGTTTCTTAGTTGATGACAGTCATTACTACGTGCCTGAGAGGTAAACTGATTTCATTGCCCAGGTCTTAGAATAGAATTGCACCCAGCCTTGAATTTCCAGTAAGCTTCTCAACTCAGTCAGTATTTCCACTTGCAAACATTTCTGAAAAGGTAAATTCTTGGCTGGCTTAACAATTCTCTTCGCTTCAATGTTGTGAAGGGATATTAATTAATAGCTCATCTGTTTTCGTCCATTAATTCCAACCTCAGTACAAATGTGCTGTTGTTGTACTCTGAGAAGGTGCCAAAAATAATTTTAATATGACACAGGAAAGATCCCCCAGGGATGGTTTTCTTTGTTATCTATGATTCTCACTTAGTTTGAACAATTTGCAGGGAAGTCTCGACAGATCTTCAGGGCACATATAGAGCTGTAAGTCTGCAGCACTTACACGAATGTGCTCCCCTGTGAGAGATAACAAATGTGTCATAACTAATAGGCTCTTGTTGTGGGTTAGTGAGATTGACTATGCTTCACACTTGCATGAATGTGCTAAAGGAGTGATCACTTCAGTTATCTTGGGCATCAAGTCGAACTTGTTTACACCTCGATGTAAAGTAGAACGAGTATTTCATAGTTTGTAACAAAATAAGCATTATTGAAAGTAGAAGCAACTCATTCAATGACATAATAATGAAATGAACTAAGAGCCATACCATTGGAAAAATATTCCACCAAAGAGTATTTTTCTCTTGTTTAACACTGGGGAAGGGTCTATGTAACAGCAGACAAGTGATTTGAATAGTATAGAATATTCTTACCTAGCCACCCCATTAATCCGTTGTCTAGTCTTGGAAGAGCACTAGAGGTTATCTTAAAGTAATAAACGTCTGGAAATTACCTTCACTGTAGTGTGGTCACTACCAAGGGCAATCATTCATACTTTCCTATACTTCTTGTTTACTTTGGAGTTTAAGCTGCATTAATCACCACTCCTTCTTGAATTGGAAAGCACATTAAACCCGTGAAGAATGCCTCCTTGCAGTGATATTTGCTAGCGATAGGCTGTGATCTGAAACAGTTAATCAACACACAGAGAGAAACACACACACACACACCGGTTTAGACCAAAAAGCAGTGTTAATAAATTTAAGCAAGGGGCGTGTGGGCATTGAGTTGGGAGAGAAAAAGAAAAGATGCAGAATCCTATTTTGCAGAAGCTTTTAAGTTACTAAAGTAATTCCAGTAAGTCAGTGATCTTCTCCATATCATAGGCATCTAATTACAATTGCTGTACAGAATGATGTCCCGGTTGTGTGAAATTTCACAGGTTAAAATAGCTAAAGTAATGGAGCAAAATTCGTGAATTAAACCAATTGGTATCAAGGGATTTACTCTCAGAAGACATGAAACAAGTGAATGGCCTAATCTGAAAAGCACGCATAGGGTATTTTGGGAAAACTCTTGAATTTCAGAATTGCGCAAGTTGGAGGAAAGCCAGGAGGCTCTATGGGAGAAATCTCCCAACCCTTCCCACTTTTTATGGTGCACTTGGCTCTATAATTCTGAAATTCGCAATGCTTTACATGTAGATGCTGGGAACAGTGATCTTTACATTTTTTTTCAAGCATCAGAATCCCCTGAAACGCTTCTTAAAACACAGATGGCTGGGCAATCCCCCCCAGAGTTTCTGAGACAGTAGACCTGGGGCACGGCCTGAGAATTTACATTTTCTAATAAATTCCCAGCTGATTGCTGATGCCGTTAACCCAGGGATCGCACTTTGAGAACCACTGCTGTGGAAAACAGCAAAGCTTCCCCCAATGTTCTCAAACTCAAATCTCCTGGTTATCTAATTAAAATGTGTAGAAAGCACATGGGGTCCTTATGAAAATACAGATTCTTATTCAGTAGATGGTGATGCCAATTCCTCTGCTCTGTGGAAGAAACTTTGAGAAACAAGGATCTATAGGATGTAAGTGTGAATCTATTTATGACACTGTTCTTTCCTTAATGGGAGAAACCGTGTAAAGCATGGAAGCACTGGTCAGGGAAGGACTGTAAGGAAGAAAGGCGAGATTGCTGAAATTGGGGCAAGGCTCAGAATAAGGCTGTCACGCTAAAGATAAACGAAGTCAACTTCATAGTTTCTCCTTAATAGGACACTTTCCCCCTTGGTGGTATGAAACATAGACTTTTTAATGTTTTATATTACATTTATCTGACTTTGAACATTAAGTGTTCAGAGTCCAGTAGATTTGAAATAAAATATTCTTGAGAATCTTATATTCACTGGATAGGGTTCTTTATTTTTAGAATTTCAAAAGGAAACTTAATGGGAACTACATAAGTATTCCTTCTTTTTACAAAAAGCTTAGTTACCTGTTTTTGTCCCCTCTTTCAAATTTTACAACCATCAAGTCTCTCGAGGCAATACTCAGCCTTGAAAGTATCTAGTGATTACAGATGAACCAGTGTCTAACTACTGTAAAGGGTAATTAGGCATTTGAGACTGTTTTCTTTAAAAAAAAAAAAGTCTTATGCAAATTGTACTTGGTATAGAATAAAGAAATAAAACTCTTTTTCCAAACCCCAAACTATTGTTTGCTATGGGTCTCGGTGTTGACAATATGTTCAGGATCTCCAGTGGAGAATTTCTTGTGCATACAGGAGTTCTCTGTATATTTGGATGACAGCCCTTTATCAGATGTCTCTTTGCAAATATTTTTTTCCCAGTCTGTGGTTTGTCTTCTTATTCTCTTGACATTGTATTACTCAAAGCATAAGTTATTAATTTTAATGAAGTCCAGCTTATCAATTATTTCTTTCATGGATCATGCCTTTCGTGTTGTATCTAAAAAAGTCACTGCCTTACCCAAGGTCATCTAGGTTTTCTCCTGTGTTATCTTCTAGGAGTTTTACAGTTTTGTATTTTATCGTTAGGTCTGTGATCCATAAGGGAACATTTTTGACATTTATAAAATAAGGCCTATAACTCACCTTAAATGAGGAGATTGCTATACAGCAGGAACATTTTAACAATGTATATTTAGCAGGACCTCTTGCCAAGTCCTTGATGTATGTGTAAAATAATGTAACATGAATAATGCACTTCATAACATAATGGGGGAAGACTGGTTTGTGTTTCCACAATTATAAAAATTATAACTGCTGTCTGAACAAAGTCCAGTGGCAGTCTAGAGAGAGTAATTGATCACAATGGGTGAGAAAACAGAGGAAAATTATAAGAGAGGGTGAACTTCTTGAAACTAGTAGACAATGACTTATTGAGTTTTATATGTCTTCAATGTATTGCCTAATGCCTGTGAGCCAGAGGTAAATAAATGTTGACATATGAATGCATGACAGAATTAACAACATTGATTTCTTCCCCCCACTAGGTGATACATGTACTAGGGTAGAACACGATCTTATTCGACCAATATTATATCCCTTACAGTATTCAGCAAGATATCCTGTTTAGAGTAAGAATGAGAGAAAGCAAGTTCGTGTTTATTTAATGGACACTAACCATTATGCAACAAATAAATTTTACTTATGCACTATGTATTAGACATATACACTATCTTTTGACATACCATTTCGTATGTGTTTCCTGAGGTGGCTAAAGGTAGAACTCTGATTAAAAACTTGACTTATTAAGTTACTACATTAGCCATAATTTTAATACTCCATTCTCTTGGATAATACATAATTAATATTATATAATATTATAATAACTAAATATTATATTAATGATACTAACAATATTAATGGTAATAGCAATAAGTACTATATCTTGACCACTAGCTATATGTTAGGTATCCACTAAGTGCATTTCATATGTTTCTCTAATTGAGTTCAGTCTTATTGCCCCATATTATGGAAAAGGAAACTGAGACTCAGAGAAACTTTCCAGTGGTTGCCCACAGGGTGCCTATTTGCCTAGATGTCAACCATAATGTAGCCCTCTGATCACTTATTGGATTGTCCAATTTGACTTTTTTGCCATTCCAGGATGTCTCTGTTTGTATGATCAGCCCCTCCCTCCATCAAGAATTAGGCCATCTTTCACATATAACTGTGTTATGTGACAGCCACTAAGAGGAATCAAGAGCGGAAATGAGAGTGGCAATACAGTAGCATCTAAGAAAAAAGAGAGAGGTAAAATCATGGGTTCAACCAACCCAATGATTTCTTGCTACACCCGTGGTAATTTAATGATTAGCTTAAAATTCTCATTCAGTGCCAGGTCTTTTCATGTCCAGAACTTACATTTTCAATACCTATGGGGTTCATTAGATATAGTCCTTTATTCAAACTTAGGGTCAAGAAAAGTGTCTTTCAAAAGCATACAGAGCTATCTGTTTAAATAAGCTAGACCATAAGCAAAGAGGCAGGGTAAACACTTTTGGCTGTCAATTATGGCTCTAATGTGAATATATAATCATTATGTTTTCATTAAGGTTCTTTTAGATAACCTAATACAAAATCTTAAAGATGTTTTCTGTCTTTCATTCTTTCATATTTGAAACAGAAAAACAGAATTATTAAGATGCATTTCGATCTGTCTATGGAACTCAGGATCTATTAATTCAACAGAATCACAAAAGGAGCAAAACACACTTTTTTCAGTTTGTAGCAGCAATTACTATGTCGTATAATATTTATTTTATGATATCCACCTTCATATTATTTCTCCCCAAATTCTTCTTGTCAATCTCACTCAACATCCAGCTCTCTAAAAGCATACCAGTTAAAAGTAGTGACAAATAAAAACCACTAAAACCATGACATTAACTGGCAAGATGTGCTTGTCATGACATTTAAGCTGAGCGTCACTTCTAGAAGCTCATAATTTTAAGTCATCTCTAATGTCTTTTAGTCCTTTTCCATACAATGCATCGTTGAGCGGAGATTTGGTTAATTTCATCACTGTAGATAACTTCTAGGTGTGCTTTAAGAAAAAGATTCTATGGAGCTCAGAAGAATATTCACAATGTGTGGTAGATCGTTTGTCTTAATGGCCTTAACTGCTCACCCTTCTTTGTATCCTTGCTCTTTTCCATAGAACCTTGCAGTTCCTTTTCACTCTGGCAGGTCATTCTGCTCCCCTCCTTGATTCTGGATTCCTCTGTGTGACTTGCTTTGGCCAATAGGATGTTAGAAGACTTGACCCAAGCAGAGGTTTGAAGAAGTACTTAACAAGTTTCCACTTCCTCTCTAGCTTATCGGCCTTTGCCTTGCGACCATGCCTACTGGAAGTGTGTAAGAGACATGTGGTCAGAATTGAGTCATCACTCAAGAAGGAGCGATGTGGATATTAAGAAAGGCCTAAGACAGAAAGTGATAGGAATATTGAGCTGCCTCTTGAAAATTAATAGGAATTTATCAGATACACTATGGAACAGAAGAATATTTCAGGTGTGAGAAATGGCACATAAAAAAACTATGGAAGAACTGAGGTGTTTAAAAAACTGAAATATCTGAATGGGAACCATCTGATCACAAAGGCCATTGTATTGCATGCTAAGCGCTTGGATTATATCTTAAACTTTTGGCAATGGTAGGGGGCGGGGTGTTACTGAGGAGATTTTTTTAGCAAGTGCTGGTTGGTATCACTTTAAAATGAATATTTTGCCAGCAGGTTCAAGGATGGACTAGAGATTGCAAAGACTGAAGGAAGAGAGCCTGACTGGGAGATGATTGAAATGGTCCCAGCGAGAGATGGTGGCTGCCATATTTAAGCCATGAAAATGGGGGAAGTGAAGAGAAGTGGAGTCAATAAATATTTAGGAGTAGAATTGACAGATCTGGTGAATAATTGAATTTGGATAAGGAGTAGAAACAAATGGTTCCCAGGTTCATGGGAGTATTCATTGAGAGAGACAGCATACTCAAGAGGAAGCTGGCTTTGGCTGAAGCAGAGAGGAGAAAGTGGTATACCATGAACTCAGTTTTATATTAATGGAATGTGAAGGTCATCTTAGATGTCATGAAGACAATGGTCTAAATTGATGGAGGAGCATCAATTTCATTAAATGTGAGTGTTTCATCATGGCATCCCTAAACCATGGTTTTATAGCTAGAATGCAAAATGATAAGTGACAGGGAGAACAAACGGGGCTATGTTATTCTTTGTCTGGGTCTCTAATAAACAGAACCTGACGCATAGGCTAAAGAGGTGTTAATTTATTCAAGAGATGGAAACCTAAGGCAGCATGCATGAGGAAAAGGCAAGCAAAGATGTGAAACAAAGTTTGTATTACCCTATTGGCTACCATTTCATGGCAAGCCATGAAGAGACACTAAAGGCTGCTCAGTGAGTGGGTTCACTCAGCTTCTGATAGGTCTATGGATAGGCTATGAGGCGAAATTGTGCCTCTGAGTAGTGTATGTGAGTGACTACAAATCTTGTAGTACACCGTCTCCTCCAAGTGTGGAACCAGTGAGAAGAACTAGAAACTCTGGGTATTGGGTTGGTCTACCTGGCTGTATGATAGGAACTAAGTGGGAGGGTCTAGCAGTGGCAAATGACTGGCCCCTGTCCTATGTGGTGTGGTCAAAAAGATTGGGACACAACTGGAAGGAAGGAGGCAGTGAAGGGAATCTGAGGAGGCTCACAGGCTTTGTGCCCAATATGATATATCAACATGGCACAATCTTAAAAACTTTAATTTTGAGTAAAAAAAATACAACTGGAAAACTAGACATATAATACCATTTTAATAACGTTTAAAACAGCAAAATAATGGAACATTTTAAATAAATGCATGCATATGTTGTTAAAGTATAAAGAAAATAATAGGATGATAAGCATCAATATCAGTAAAGAGATTACCTCTGGCAAGAAGTGGATTATGATAAGGGAAAACTATATAAGAACCTTGAAGTATATTTGTAATGGTTTTTGAAGTTGGTTGACAGAACCTGGGTTTTTTGTTCTTGTTTTTGTATACCATCTTTCTATAGTGAAATATTTCATTAGATGGACTAAAATAATGATCACTAAAACTAAAAGGAATTCATGTAAAATTACACAAAGAAAAATAAATGGAACAAAACTAAAACTTAAATGAACCAATGAATGGCGGAAAAAGCTAAAGAATAAGAAATCATATAAAGCAGGAAAAAATAGGATGGCAAGAATGTATCCAAACATATCCATGATTACTCTGAATACGTATAAGCTAATTTGACTAAAATATAGATCCTCATTTAAAAAAAAAGGATCCTCAGATCAGTATTTAAGACAAGCAAAACTCAGCTATATTGTATTTACAAGGTCACATATAAGATAAAATGGTGATAAAGATTGAAAATGAAGAGAAAATCATATATTAGACATGATAAGAAAGAGAAGTAAATAGCAGTAATATAAATAGCAGACAAAACAATACACAAGGTCAAACAGGGACAGATTGATAAAAGTTGTTAAAAATTCCACAAGTGTCTTAACATAAAAAGAACTTTCGTGATGCCTGCATCTAACCGCGAAATTGCAAAATATAAAAAAAAATGTGAGAAACTCTTCCAAAAAACAGAGGAAATGGACACATAAATTATATCAGCAAGAGGTATTACAGATGGCGAGAAGAGAGAATGGACCCGAACAAATTGACAATTGTGTTCCTAAATAAAAGATGATAGCAGCGAACAGAAGCAACAGTGAAATATTTGGTAGAGCAGTTTATATGATCTCAGAAAACGAAACAACAACAATCACAAGAAAAATTAAAACATGCAGTCTGAAAAGATGCACAAATTGTACCTGGCAAAATTATTTAAAATTGATTAAAACCAATACATATACTTATTATTTTTTTATTGCAAGGATGAAAATAACTCATACAAGCAATAGGTAGAAATATTAAGTTACATATATAGGCAAACCAATCTGAATACTTTCAGTATTCTTTTCCATGATGTTAAATACTAGAAACACAAAATTTTGAGAAAAAAATATTTGTGACTCTACATACACTTCTTATAATCAGATAAGAATTCATCATATGTTAACCTGTTAACACAAAAAAAATTCTCTTTCGGTATTTATGGGCTCGAGTATCTATTACCAGAGCACTCTCCCTGACAAAACTACTCTAACATTGAGAATGGAGACTCAAGAATACAATTTTGGTTTTTAAAGACAGTGTACTCGTTTACTCGGGCTACATAACAAAATACCGTAGACTGGGTGTCACAAACAACATTAATTCCCTCATGGTTCTGGAGGTAGAAGTCCAAGATCAAGGTTCTTGGTAAGAACCCTGTCCCTGGCTTGCAGACAGCTGCCTTCTCACTGTGTCCTCACATGGCCTTTCCTCTGTGCCTGCCTGTGGAGAGAGCTCTCTGTCTCTTATAAGGTCACTAATCTTATCAGATCAAGTCCCCTCCCTTATGACCTCATTTAACTTTAATTACTTCCATAAAGGCCCCATCTCCAAAAACAGTCACATTCAAGCGTTAGGGCTTTAGCATATGAATTTGGAGGGGAGGGGAAACATTCAGTCCATAACAGATAAGAAATGATTTATGTTTAAATCATTTAAACATAAATCTGATTAGGATTGCACATGTACAATGAAAAATAGTATCTTAAGTCTCAAAATATAAATATATCAAGTAAAATAATATAATAGATTTATATTCCATGTCTTGTTAACAAAAGCCCAGACACGAAATAGGGTTAAGTGTCATAATTTTATGTTATTATTCTGTAACTCATAGCTACTTTTCGGACTTGATACTACTGTGGTTAATAATGATTATTTTCATCTTTTTTATGTTTTTCTGTAATCTTCTAATTCTTATTAATAATTTTATTATGCCAAAAAGTGATGATTTACTGTTTAAAAGATGTAGGTACATTGTAATGTACCGTAAGCATCTGATAATTACTAATGTTTGCCACTTTTACAACTTTTTCCTTGTAACTCTAAATTCGTTTACTAATAATATGTGAAATCTCTTCAACAGTTTCACTGAATTGCATTAAACTCCCAAAGCATTTGTGATAACATTTTGGTTGTTCAGCAGGCTTTTTGCTTGCAACTTCTTAGTACTTCTGAATACTTTAAGAAAAATGACAATTATAGTCGAATAACCAGCAGTGCTAAAATAAAAGCTTGGCAATTTTTTTCTTGAATTTTCAATGTACTTTGTTTTTTTTATTGAAATATAATTTTGAAATTAGTTAGTTATTAAGTATAATATAGGATCAATACAACATGATTTTTAAAAGATAATAGGTTAAAAGAAAGCATGCTTTCATTAGAGTTTAAAAATATAAAATAGGAATTTAAGTCATAAAAATAATCTACAATTTAGCTTGTTACTAAATTTTTTTCTCTTCTAATTTTCCTCTTTATAGTGCATCAAGATTTACAAAAGTGATACAATTGATTGTCATAAATTTTAAATCAGATTTCAAAATGTGACTGCGTTACTTGTTTTTTAAATTTTAAGATTGATCCATTAATCCATTTTATTTAGATCCATTTTATTTTTTCCAAAATTGCAATAAGGCAAATTATTTGTATCTGCATCGCTCATATAAACTATTAAAAGGCAAACAAGAATTTTCTCACAATGTCATATACCTTGGCACTTAGGAAGAGGAAAGATTGGGAAAAGACTAAATTTACTACAAAAATATTATATGAATAGAATTGGACAGTTTAGATTTAAATATTCTATGTGAAAGGATAATTAATGGAAATTAGTATCTGTTTTAAACAGAACTTTGAGAGATTTATATGTAAACATACACATTATACAAATATATATGTATATGTGTACATATGAATATACATCTATACATATATACTCTAATTATTAAAGATGTACTTTATGTCATACTAAATTAGAATCAGAAAACCCATATGCTCTGAAAATGTGTTTATCCTTCATTCATTTATTTCTCTTAAGATATTACAACCTTGGCTCTTAAATCCAGTTCCACCCAGAACTCTCTTTAATCCCAATATTTCATGTCCCAATCACTCTATTGTATTATCTGTATGTGGCCAGTAAATAAACTAAGAGAGCATGGAAATTTCTGAAGAAGTTTCAAAAACCAGTTTTGGAAGTAATGTATATCACTTCTGTTCATATTTCATTAGCCAGAATGCAACCATAATCCCCACGTAACTGCCAAAGAGCAAAACACAAAAAACAAAAACAAAATAAAAAAAACCCAGAAAAGTATTTGTGCCTAAAGAACAGAATCACAGATATTGATGAGAAACAATATTCTCTGCCACAACATTTTAAAAAATGTTTTCTACCACGAGGATGTATACATTATACTAAAGCAGCTGACCAAATCAGAAAATTGAATTTTATCATCTTCCTCAGGAACACAGTAAGACGAACAATGATTTTTACTTAGATCATTTGAATCTTATCAAACGTGCTTAGACTTCATGCCAAACATTTCATATAATTAACCCTGAGTACATCTTTGTCCTAAATCTGTCCCACTGAAAATAGGGAAAAAATCCCATACCATTGTCAATCCATAAGACTTTTTTACAATAATAATGTAATATTTTCCTATGATAAACTTTCTACCATATATTTATAGGGCTTTGGGGGGTTATTTTGGACTAACAGTTATTCTTTGAGGAAATGATGGATATTTTTTATGATATTTTTAATTTTATCTAATAGCAAACACATAACTATTTTGCTTCTACACAAGCCCTGTGCTCAAAAGATGAAGTAACAGAAGATAAAGGATAGTTGGTATTTATTCTTTAGTTTAACAGAATTCATGTGAGTTAAAAAGTATAGAAATGGTCAGTGATGATATCAAAATTAATGGCTCTCAGATGTAGAATTCACCCTTCTGGCTCAGGCTTCAGTGTCTATATGAAAAATACAACCATTTACTCTTGTGTGCTTGCATTCTACATTGTAAGCCAGAGGTCAGCAATCTGCCCGTTTTTGTAAATAAAGTGTTATTGGAACACAGTCATGTCTATTCGTTTATGCTCTGTCTATGGTTGATTTCAAGCTACAATGGCAGAATTGAGTAGTAGCGACAGACTTTATGTGGTCTGCAAAACTGAAAATATTACCTCTTTGGCTTTTTACAGAAGAGTTTGCCCACCCCTGCTTTAAACCCATGAGATGTGAACACCAAGTTTCCTTTTACCATTACAAAGCTTCTATTGTCATCCCACAGAAAACAAAGCACTCAAAGCTGTTAAGATCCAAACTGTAACACCTGGTTAACAATGTCAGTTGTTTAGTTTCAAAAAGGTTCAAACTGAAATTGAATTAAGGAACACTAGGAGACCTTATTGAACAACATTTCTTTGTAATGATTTCCTGCCTGTGGAGGCCAGTTTTGAAAGTATTTTATAGTTGTCTTTCATTTATAAATATATGAACACCAAGACACTGTCTATAAAATTACAGTTTTTAGTCTCAGATTTTTAATATCACAGTGATATAAGTTTTAATACTTGTAAATAGTTTGAAAAATAGGTATAAAGGGGCTTTAAAATGTGGTATAAATCTCACTGATACCTGGGGCCTGTTTTAAATAGCAGGCCTGTAAGGAGTTGCTAAAATAAGGCTTTGCATCCTCAAACCTATTTGTGCATTAAACAATGGATCACACATTCCAATTTCAATGTAGCATAGTGAGATACCTAATTTCCATTTTAATCATAAATATTAAAATTGCATATAAGATTTTATTATTTTGAAAATACCTAAAACAAAATATAATGGTATAAACCATTCTTATCAAATGACTATATAAAAAGACAGATTAGGGCCGGCCCGGTGGCTCAGGCGGTTAGAGCTCCATGCTCCTAACTCCAAAGGCTGCCGGTTCGATTCCCACATGGGCCAGTGGGCTCTCAACCACAAGGCTGCCGGTTCAACTGCTGGAGTCCTGCAAGGGATGGTGGGCTCCGCCCCCTGTAACTAAGATTGAACACGGCACCTTGAGCTGAGCTGCGCTGAGCTCCAGGATGGCTCAGTTGGTTGGAATGAGTCCTCTCAACCACAAGGTTGCCGGTTCGACTCCCACAAGGGGTGGTGGGCTGTGCCCCCTGCAACTAGAAAATGGCAACTGGACCTGGAGCTGAGCTACGCCCTCCACAACTAAGACTGAAAGGACAACAACTTGAAGCTGAACAGCACCTTCCACAACTAAGATTGAAAGGACAACAACATGACTTGGAAAAAAGGCCTGGAAGTACACACTGTTCCCCAATAAAGTCCTGTTCCCCTTCCCCAATAAAAATCCTTAAAAAAAAAAAAAAAAGACAGATTAGCTAGCCCCTGTAAGGGCAAATCTACTCTAATTGCTAGTACCATTAAAAAGTAGGAAATCATATTTCATTATTTAATGTCTCCCCACCTAACTGTTAAATATTAAAATTTTAAAATCATAAATGATGACTGCTAATTTTAGGTTCAAAGCAATGAACTGTTTTTATTTCACTCAAAGATATATTTCATGATGCAGTACCAATCTATACTGAGGTGTGTGTTTTGTTTTTTTCCCCATTAAGTTTGGGGCTCTTCTATGATATGTTCCGGTGATACAGTGATGACACAGTAGGCCCAGTCTCTGCTCTCTCATAACCAAGGATTAAAAACAGATACTAAACTGATCTTCATTAAAGAGAATTTTCAAGAATAGTTGAACACTACAGAGGGGGAGTACCAGATCTAGGTTTATAAAATAGATTTTTCCTATTTTCACATGGAAGCCATATGAAATACATAGCAATTTATTTGACTTTTTTTAGTGGCATTAATGATTTCAATGAATAAAGATGAAATAAAAATTTGAATATGGGTGCAGAAATTTAAATTAAGGCATATTTTTGGAATTTGCCTTGTTAATAAGTTGTACTTTATAGTGATTTTCTTTTTTACTTTTATAAATTTTCTCATAAAGCTCAGACACCTTAAGGGATGGCCACACAGTGTAAAAGGGACACCATCAGAGGCCAGTCTTGGCCAAAACTACAAAATAGATAATTTGCTCTCAAACATTCTGTTACCTATCTTACAATCACTTTCTTATTTGAAGTTTCCCCGAGCTGTTTATTAACTTTGTGCAGCAGCCCTGACTTCCTAGGCAGGATTTCTAAAAATATTTTACCAGACCAACCATAACAGACTCAACAGGGAGGCTTGTTACAATATACAGATTCCTTGGCCAAGTTTCAGTCTTACTATCTGAGATTCTGAGGTAGGTAGGCCTGGGAATGAGTATAAAACTGATCACAAAAAGTAAGCTAATGGCAGACAATGTCATATATGTTATTCTTCTGAATTAGATATTGCCACTTTAAGAGAGTTCTTTATGAGAAAATTACTTAAACTGGAGGAGAGTGTTAAGTTGGAAGGATTTCAGGTGAATTGGGAAGATTATATAGATAACGTGGGAGTTTGTTTTTTAAATACTTCTCTACTTATGGTGCAAAGTGGGTTTCTAGAGGTTCCTTATTCATTCAAGCTAGACATGTGGTTTTGACTTACTTAGCTTAGATTCTACCACCCTGAGTTGCCTAATAGAAACTACTACCAGGAAATTTCCTCATATGGTAGGTAGTGGCATATTTGCCTATAAATTTATGCAATAATTTGAAGATTTTACACATTTTTCCACTTTTAGAAAATCCATGAATGTTAGGGGAGTAACATTTCATAACAAGTCAGAGTGGATACCTGAATGGCCAGTTTAAATATTTTATGTATTTAGAAACATGAGTCCTGTTACTTTGGATATAGTTATTTCCTTATGTAATTTTTATTATCAACAAATACATAATATCTCTTAAAACAATATCTTCAACTGCTTTTTTAGTATTTAAACCATATAGAAATAAGAAGCCAGTTATTTATTGTTGCTAAGAGTAAAATCATTTTTGTTTGAAATCATTTCTTAAGAAAGCCACTTACAGCCAAATCGGTGAACACCTAATAAGTCTGAAACCTAGACCAATATATTTTATGAAGATTCAGAAACAAAACTAAGGGGAGATTTATCATTTTGCTTATAAGAATAGGAAGAGAAAATCCTACAGTAAATGAGAAAAATGGAATCAGAATTGAAATGCACCTTAGGCAAGCTAGAAAAAAACTGAATGGAACAGCTATACACCAACAAACTGGACAACCTAGAAGAAATGGAAAAATTCTTGGAAACATACAATTTACAGAGATTGAATCAGGAAGAAATAGATAATCTCAATGGACAAATTACTAGTAAGGAGATTGAATCAGGAATAAAAAATCTCCCAACAAAGAAAAGCCAAGGATCAGATGGCTTCACTGGTAAATTTTACCAAACATTTAAATCTTTCTCAAACTCTTCCCAAAAATTGAAGAGGAGGGAACATTCGCAAATTTATTTCACATGGTCAGCATTATCTTGATATCAAAGCCAGAAAGGGACAAAACAAGAAAAGAAAACTACAGGCCAATCTCCATATTGAATATAGATGTAAATATTCTCAATAAAGTACTAGCAATCCCAAATCAGCAGAACATTAAAAAGTGGGCTTTGTCCCTGGGATGCAAGGATAGTTCAGCATATACAAATCAATAAATGTAATGCATCACGTTAATAGAATGAAAGTAAAAACCATATGATCATCTCAATAGATGCAGAAAAAGCACTTAACAAAATTCAACATCCATTCATGATAAAAACTCTTAACAAATTAAGTATAAAAGGAACATACTTCAACATAATAAAGGCCATATATGACAAACCCACACCTAACATCACGATCAATGGTGAAAAATTAAAAGCTTTTCCTCTAAAATCAGAAACAAGACAAGGGTGCACACTTTCACCACTCCTATTCAACACAGTAATGGAAATCCTAGCCAGAGCAATCAGTCAAGAAAAATAAAAGTCATAAGAATTGGAAAGGAAAAAGTAAAATTGTTTCTATTTGCAGATGACATGATTTTATATACAGAAAATCCTAAAGACTCCGCAAAAAAACCCCTCTTATATATAGTCAGCAAGTTTAGTAAAGAAAAATAAAAACTGAATAGAGAAATTGTAATGGGGGAAAGAATCACTGACATATTGAATACCTATTGTGCTATGTACTTGATCCCTACATTACCTCATTTAATCTTCATAAGAACTCTGGGTTGAGCATGTCGTTAATTTCAGTTTACAACTGATCAAATGGAGGCACAAGTATTAAATAAAATTTCATGGTCTGTATTCTACACAAGGTTACTTATATGCTACTTGGTGGCTTTCAAAAGTGATATATAGATGAGGAAATGCTAAAGCAAAATCAAGACAACTGATGAGGTAGTTTGGTATCTCACTAACTGAAATGGAACATGTTTTCCTTTAATTCAATATAGTGGAAGAAGTAATTGCCAATATAAAAGCAAATCTAAATAGTGTAGAATTTTTATTAAGTAATTGAAATACTGTCTCTTTAAAGCTACATTAAGTAAATGCTTTGGACTATAAATGTGTGTGTCACCCCAAAATTCATTATGTTAAAACCCTAATCCCCAATGTGACTGTATTTGGAGATGTGGGCCTTTGAGAGGTAATTGGGTCATGAAGATGAAGCCCTCATGACAGCATTAGTGCCCTTACAAGAAGAGACAGGAAAAAGCTTGCCTTCTCTCTCTCTCTTCTCTCCACTATGTGAGGACACAGCAAGAAGAGGTGAACCAGGAAAAGGGCCCTCACCAGAAATCTACCATGCTGCAGGCCTGATCTCAGATTTCCCAGCCTCCAGAACTGTAAAACTAAAGAAACAACTTAAGAATTTAAGGATAAAAATATATGGAAATTAATGCTTTTATTTTTTATGACATTGTCTAATTGCCATTGTATCTTTACTTTTAGAGCTTAATGGGAATTAATCAGTTTAATAAATGCATTTTTCAAGTCCTACCTTCTGTAGAAAGATAATATTTCAAAATCTATTAATGTGCTTTTCTTTGATTATTCCTTATGCTTCCAGAGTTCTCATTTCCTCAGGGAGGTCTATGTTACACCTGGCAAACAACAGAGAGTCATTGTTCACTTTTTGAAATCTAAAAGAATTTTGCAAAGCCAATGTTCAGAAATAGAATTTTGAATGCCATGTTTTCATTGTCAAGAATCAGGCACTTAAAAGAGAAAAGTAGAAACCCCAGCTAGGTTAAAGATGGAACTTAAGCCAGTGGGGGCCTGTGACTAATTTCCAAAATTGAACTTTAGGACTGCACAAGGTTCCATTTTTAGGGTCAAGATTGGGTTGGTTTGGAAGAGGAGGAATGGTAACACGGTACACTCAGGCAGAGAATGTCAGTTGTTCATAGAAAAGTTTCCACATGCCCCATTTGAGTACACAAATGCTGTGAAGGACAGGCAACAGTAGAGGACCAAGGCTTGGCATAAGGATGACCTTTAAACCAGAAATCATGGCAGGGATCTGGAATATTCAAAACAGGTAATATCCTATGACCAAATGCAGTGCAGGAGCAGCTGTCATTTCTATGGACATCAACATCCCCAAATCAAGTGGCATAAGGCCTTTCAATGGAGGCTGCTGGGGAACAGCTCTGAGACTGTTCACCCCAATGCCATGATAAGCTTTCCACTATCTCAGATACAACCTTGGGAAACCACAGAAACCACATGAACCCAAAAGAGGCTCACATGTAAATTGGAGATGATTAAAATGTCAAAGCAGATTAGACCTCAATTAAATAAGTAAGTGAATCAATCAATAAATAAAAATGTCAAAGCAGAAAGCAAGACTAGTCAGAGATAAAAAAAAAAACAAGCACTCTTATTCCAATCTACTCTAGTAGAGTTCCCTCAAAAGAATAAGATTTACTTGGTATTCTTACGGAGCAAGAATAAGAGTTAAAATGTACTGGGAGACAAGTCCAATGATTGAGGGGTGGTCATGTATCAACCTTACTATAATTTTTTAAATTGGTCAGCTCTAGTTTAAGGTAGTCCATAGAATATATTTGCTAACATTTCCTTTTCAGGATTTGTTGCTCCTCAGAATTTGTAGAAAGAAATAAGGCCATCTGCTTCTTAATTTATACATAAAGTACATAATATGTAACAAATGTATTTGGTAGTATGTGCCAAATATTACATAATTACATTAAAAAGAAATTACCTATAATATTGGCCAAGAATTAGAAATTGTATTCCATACAGTGATGGTCTAGAATACAAAGGAACAAATAAAAGAATTGAATTTTGAGAAATTGATCAATAAAATATTTATAATGTTTGTATAATACTTATAAATCAAGCTTCCCATAACATTTTGATGATTTTATGAATGTGATCAATCCAACTTGTTCAATTATCATTCCTCCAGTACATTGCATTCTCCTTTGCCTAATGAGACATACATCATGATGTTTTTTTCTATTCACTTTGTGACATAACACAATTCTGGGAAGGTATTAAATACCATAGATACTTATACAACTTTGGATTAATCCCTTACCAATGTTGCAAATTAGCACTAATTTGCAAATCAGCAAATTTATGTCCTACTTTAGATTGAATGGATTCATTGATATGAATGTATTCTCATTTGTGAGTAGACATGCTCATTACAAATAGGTATATTTTCATCATTTTCATAAATAAATATGGACTGGTGGATTTTATATCATGTTTATATTAAACATTTAAGAGCCATACATATAGAAATTAATTTTTAAAATTATTGTTATAAGTTTGATATGAAATTGCATTTATTTGTTTCTATTTAAATTCAATTTTAGGGTTTGCATTTTCATCCTTTTTATTTAATCTTATTTTTGAACATATGTAAAAAATTATATGGTTCAAAAATGCTTTATACTATATGTATACAAATAAACTAAAGTGGTAAGATCTATTATATAAATGTGTTTGTGTAGTACTTAGTTGATTTCAACAGTTTATTACAATATGTAGCAATTAATGCATATGATTTTTAAATAATTATTTTCTAAGTTTTCAAGTCATCCTTTGTACACAATTTTTCTCATAATCCCAATAAGAATCACAATCCCTTTATTGGTCATTTTAACATTTCATTGGAATATGCCAGTATTTCATCTATCGACAATCACTCATTTTGGAATCTCAATAATTTTGAACACTGCTAAAGATACAAATATATTTCAAAAACCTATGTTAAAAAATTACTTCACAAATAATAGGTTTCTAAACACATGCTATTTGGAGAATTGAGACCTCAGGCTCTCAGGTAGAGCCTATTTACTCAGAATTTAACTTTCATTTGAACAATTTTGGATATTTTGTTTCCCAGGAGAGAGACTATTAAAAGTAGAAAATTATACTGTTTGGGGGAATAAAGGAGCTATTAAGAGATGCAGTCATAATGCCTCTCTGACATAGTTGGTACTCTAATAGAGGGAAGACGTAGAGTTAGAAAGTCTTTAAAATACAGCATCCACTTTGAACCAATGAATATTTGACATTTCAAGAAGACCAGAAAGGGACTTAAGCAAATCCTAAAATTGAAACCTAATTCAATAATAAATATATATATCAATAATAAATAAATATACCTAATTCAACATCAGACCAATTATATAACCACATAGAAAAAATAATAAATTTATTTTTTTACCCAGGACTGTAACTAACTACTTAGTGGATACATTTGAAGGACCAAAATCTACAAAGAAATATTGACTCTTACGTAGTAAGTTTGTTGTTGGTAATGGTATTGGTATAGTTATTCTAAACTACATTGTGTACATCATAGGATAGTGTAAATGATTAATATATTGATATTACTATAAACCAAGTTTCTCAATGTGGGAAAATGGAGATACAACTATCAAGTTATAACTATGATACAACTATGAATTAGACATATCAGTGTGAGCATTCTGTCAATGTAGGTAGTCTATGTAGAAATATCAATGTACATATTCTGTCTCCCTACCTACTGAAAGAGCCTAGATGAAACGGCAATCATTGCAGTGAGCACCCTGTATCAGTCTGGGCCCAATCAGGAGATAGAAATCACAGTATGAGTTAAAGAGGAGGAAGTTTAATAAAAATAATTATCAAACTGGGATATGGGCTTGACTATAACACACATGAAAATTCTATATGGTAGTCTGGCTGAAGGAGAGTACCCAAGGAAGGACAAACTTAGAAGGGAGCCCCTCCCCAAGGCTGGGTTTCAGACCCCATGGGTGAAGGTATAATTTAGTCCACTAGAAAGCAGACAAGTTTGCTGATTTGTCCAAGCCGGAGCTGGTCTACAATCACTGGATAAGCAGAAAGCAACCTTTCAGAATGCAGGCAAAGAGTAGGACAACCAGTGGTGTGTGTGTGTGTGTGTGCGCGCGTGCGCGCACGCACTGCGTGCAAAGGAGGTGAACACTTTCTGGGTAACAGGTGAGCAGCATGGGGCCTGCAGAGGGATTTGGCAGCTGTAGGGAGGAAGACTTGGGGCACTGGTTTTGCCTGGACAAGGATACATGATTGCCAGGGTCCAGATGCAATCTGGGTGAACGGTTGGGGTACAGGTCTACCCTATGTCCTCCCACCTGTATTGCTGGCTCCACCATGCCGCAGAAGGGACCTTTCCTCTCGCAATGCCCTCTGTTGAGAAAGTTGAACATTACATTCACTTTATAGGAGATAAAGAAATTTTGTGTATTACTGTAGAGTATCTGTTAACGTGTACAACTTGAACTGAGAGGCAATAAATTGATTACTGTCACACCATTTAACACGCAGATTTTTTTTCTAAATACCATTCTCTTTAAAAAGACCAGGTATCCTTGAATAAAGGACTGATTGAAAGTAGATATGGAAAGAACTGAGAACTTAGAACTTCTTGCCAAAGACTTGCTCAAGTATCAGTGGGAATATGTCAGCTTGAACAGGCTCCCACTGACCAAATCTGGTTCAGCTGATCAAAAAACAGGATAGTGATAGTAAAAGCTAGAACATAGACAATTGTGGTGGGGGGTGGGGGAGGGGTTCAATGAGTCCATAGTAATACAGAAAAGGAGGGAATGATGAAGGAAGGGAAAGTTCTTTATAGAAGGATGACAACTAAAACATAGATGGAATAAAACAATTAGAAAGTCACAATTAGCAATGAGGAAATTGATGATTGGTTTAGGCAGGGATCATCAATGTGTGGTGAAAACACCGGGTGAAAGTTCTTGGGGATTTAAATATTCACTACGTTGAAAAGTATCACCCCATTAATTACACATAACTGCGAAAGAAGCTATTATTACAAAGATAAATGTGTAAAACTTCAACTCAACTAAGTCATCAACATAGCATTCCCAAAAATGGGGCAAACTGACATTATGTGTCCCCTTGATGGAAAAAAGCAAAAGAAAATGTACATCATCTCTGTAGAAATCTTACCAAAAACATTTAATCTGAGTCTAATCATGTGGAAACAATTAGAGAAATCCAGATTGTAGGACATTCTGTAAAACAATTGACCGGGAGACCTCCAAAATGTCAATGTAATAAAATATAAATGAGGTGGTACTCTTCTGGATTAAATGGCACCTTAGAAACATGACAACCAAATGCAATATATAAGTTAGGATTTTTTTAAAAAAGCATAAAAACATTATTTGGAATTTTGGGGTAATTGAAGATGATAATATTGCTACATTAATAAATTTGTATGCTTGTGATAATATCTTGGTTATATATTTTGTTCTCAGGAGATCCATGCTGATATGTATGATATCACAATTTATTTTGAAATGATTCAGCAAAAAATATGTATATGCATATACAGAGGGTGCCCAAAAAATGTGTACACATTTTAAGAAAGGAACAAACTGCATTTAAATTGTAATATTCAATATATACCTGTAACAAAAGATGAATACAAGTCACATGTATACATTTTTTGGCTCCCCCCCAATATGTACATAAATATAGAGCAAGACAGAGACAGAGATACTATGCACAAATGTGGCAATTAGTAACACAATATTAATTACTGAATCTAGGTGATGAGAATACTATTTTTTTTCAAAACATGCAGAAATTCCATCCTCACCAATCCTTTCCCCAGCCCACAAATACACAGACCAAAATATAAAATATGAAAATAACAGTAGTAGATTGAGTCCATCTAAATTAAGTATAGGTAACCCCATGACTTGTTTCTGATGAGGGTATCAGAACTTAAAGCATAATGTAATAATTGATTTACTGAATAATATACTTGTCCCCCAAAGTTTACATAATATCATGTGTGTTAATTTAAAGATAATATAAGCCACCTAATACAACTTAGAAATATTCTTAACCAAAATGGTTGCTAAAAGGGGCAGGTTTCCATTAACTAAGAAATTCAATTATTTAATATCTGCTTACTACATCAGAAAATGAATCCGCATAGTGATTATTTCATTACTTTTCACCGACAATTGTACAAATTTAAGACGCTTTAGCACTTTGAAGAGAGCCTACCCAATGCAATGTCATCATCTCCAATGAAGCCTTGGCTCTCTCACCTCATCCTTCGTTATAGACAGTTTTTAAATGTATTTCTTCTCTCCCCTCATAAACGATGGGGTTTTTGTGGGCACACACCATCCATTCCACTTTTTTTTTTTTTTTTTTTTTTTTGCATAGCTCATAAGACACAGTGTATTTCCTGGCCCTCTAAGAACTCAAAAATCAAAGCAAAATAAAACAAAAACATAAACACCCTAGAACTGGCAAATTTACACTCTGAGACATTTGCTAATTTCCATAGCTCTTTATAACTGCCAATATAAAATATTATCACCTTAAAAAAATTTTTTAAGTCATAGGATTTTTAATCTTTCCCAAACTTTATACATTAAAATGCCACAATTGTTATGTTAGATATCCCAGTGATGGCTGCCAAAGTCTCACTAGGATTGACAATGGAAGCAAACATGATTTTGGAACATTACACTTCTCCCTCAGTAGGAATTTGGATTGGTCGATGTAATGTGTGCAAAAATGATTTCACAGTAGTTAAATTAAGACTGCTGTACTTAAGCATAAGCCTCGCTGCTGCCATCATGCTCAAAGGGGTATTTACTTTTGGAGCCTTAAACTGTCATGTAAAAAAATCTGAGTACCCTGAGGTCAGCATGCTTTGAGGAAGTCCAGGACACATGAAAGGGCACTACTTAGGTGTTTTGGTCACCAGACACAGCCGAAGCCCCAGATGACAGCCAGCATCAAGCACCAGAAGTGGGAGTGAAGAGACCTCCATATAATTCCAGTGCTCAGCCAGGCTTACCTCCACTGCACCATCACCCTTAATGACGCCTTTTGGGGACACAGGCATTTGGGGACACAGGCAAGCCATTCTCAATGGACCCCATTTGAATTCCTGATCACAGAATCTATGAGCATTTTAATATGTTTGTTTTAAGCTGCTCCATTTCTTGGTAATTTGTCACATAGTAACGGTGTCTAGACAAAGGATCAAGTTAACACTTTATCTTGCTCGAGGAATTAGTGATGAACCTTTCATTTTGTGTAGTATGTTATTGTATAACATAGGCAAGATACAGAACTACACAAAAACAAACTGGATATTTCAGGCCAGACCATATGAATCACAGGGATCTCTAGAAATTTGTATGAGTAACTGCATTGATTTTCCAACCAAATTCATATGGGCGCGTAAGTGGCTTCATGGCAACCAAGTGACAGGTGGTTGAACACTCACGTATATGTCTACGCTGGAATGATCAGCACTGCTGACTGGACTTCATCAATCCCCAAAGTACACTGCAGAAGCTTTCTTATTAGGTATCAGCAATTTCTAATCGCATAGGCAAGCCTAACTTTTTTAATTTGCCGATGTTTGCTATATATTGGCTGGAAGAGCCAAACTGATATAAGACAACACTTTGTCTCTGGTGTTTGGCTTATTTCACTGTATCAATAGCAGGTTTTGAAATCAAGGTCAAGATTAGCTCTCGGCCCTGCTGCTCTTTTCCAGTCTCCAGAGGGCTACTGCAGTGCACTCATTGGGAATTCTCTCAGCTCAGGCCTTGTAGAAGGAATTGGGAAGTGTTCACTATTCCTCTACTTTCTAACAGTGTATAAGTTTTTACATTTATTGTTAAAGTGATTTTTGCCATTAAGCTTTTAAAGAACCTTTATATAAAGGATTTTAGTTATGAATTCAGTTTTATAACACATATATAGATACTCAGATTTTTTCCCATCTCATATCACTTTTGGTAAGTTATATTCTTCTAAGGAATTTATCCATGTTATCTAAGTTGTTGAATTTTCTGACATAATATAATTTATGATATTCCTCCATTATCTTTTTAATATCCGTAGGATCTGTAGTGATTTTTTTTCTTTTATTCCTGATATTGGTAATTTTTGTTGACTCTTATTTTCTAAATCAGTCTAGTTAGAGGTTATCTTTTTAAAATCTTTCTAAAGAACTAACTTTTGGCTTTATCGATGTTCTTTATTGTTTGTTCATTTCTATTTTATTGATTTTTTTGCTCTAATCTTTATTATTTCTTCCTACTTATTATGAGTAAAATAAAGATACTTTAAAAATTTTAAATGTATCCACATGTTTACCCTTTCTTAATGCTCTTCATTCCTTTCTGTGGATCTGGACTTCCACCAAATACATTTCCACTCAGACTAAAGAGATTATTTTAGCATTTTCGATACTGTAAGTTTGCCAGAGAGGAAGCCCTCACTTTTTTTTCCTCTGAACATATGTTTATTATACCGCCATTTTTCATTTTTTAAACCTTAGGACTTTGAATATACCATTCTATTTTCTTCTAGCCTTTACTGTTTATGATAAAATGTGTGCCGTAATCCTTATCATTCCACTGTATATATGTATGTGTCTTATTTTCTGGCTGCTCAAAATATTTTCTGTCTTTTTTCCCCCAGCAGTTTTATAATTATATGCCTAGCTGCGCTTTCTTTGTATTACCCTGTTCGAGGTTTGCTGACCTTCTTGAATCTGTGGGTGGATGTATTTAATCCATTTTGGAAAGTTCTTAGCAATCACCTCTTCTGATATTCCTTCTGTTGCATTCTTTCGCTACGTTTTCCTGGAATTCTAATAACATGAATATTATGCCACAGATATTGGATGCTCTGTTCCATTTGTTTTTAGACTTTGTATTTAATTTGGATAATGTCTACTGTTTCCCTTCAAAATCACTCATCTTTTCCTTAGCTGTGTAGAGCCTGTTGTTAAGCTCATTGAATGGATTCTTCATTCATGGTATTATAGATTTCCTTATTAGCTTCCGCTCCTTGTAAATTTTTACAATTTATACTTTTATGGTTTCTAGTTTTCCATTTTTAAATATTTTTCTTGCTGTCATTAATTTCTACACCTGTTCATACATGTTGTTCTCCTTTGGCATTCGATCCTTTAGCCTACGTATCCTACTTATTTCAAAGTCATTGATCAGCAATTCTAGCATTTGGTCCATCACTGTGTCTGCTTATATAGAATATTTTTCCTATGTTCATTACAGATCATCTTTTTCTTCTTGTTTTATATAATTATGTCATGCCAGGCATTCTTTATAAAAGAACAATAGAGACCAAAATAATACTCTTTAACCCCTAGATTGAATATACATCTGCTCTTGAATCAATAGATTGAGCAACAAATTCAGTCTAATCAGTTATTGAATGGGATTTGAATTTTTTGTCAACTTTAGTTAGATTCAGTTCATCACTGGCTTTCAATATTTTGAGTCAGGGATCAGGAATTTTACTTCAGCAACATCTGTAATCTGAACACTGGTAAGACAATCGACATTTTGTTGTGCTTTTCAGGCTGACTACCGTCTTTCCAAACTGGATGAGATCACTCTCTGCTTTGTGGCTTTTGGTTATTACAGATTTTTGGTTATTTGTATATTTCTCTTTGCCCACTGGTACTCATCAGAAACTTTGTGCACATCAGATTAGCTCTCGGCCCTGCTGCCCTTATTGCAGTCTCCAAAGGGCTACTGCAGTGCACTCATTGGGAATTCTCTCAGCTCTCCTGCCCAGCCCTCAGATAACGGTGAACTGTCTTGGAAAGCCTATGGTACTTTGAGGGAGTTTTTAACCGGTGCTTTCCCTGCCCTCAATTTATGGAAGTCAGCTGCAGTTCATGTGATAAGATTTGCTATGCCTTGGAGTCCATTCTCTCATTTCTCAAGCTTTAAGCTCAGCCTTCAGATGACAACGGCCTGAAGATGAGGAAGGCCCCACACACCTCAGGGATTATCTCTCTCAGCTCCCCTTCCTTGCTCTGGGACTTTAATGTGAATTCAGTGCAAGTTTGTAGGAAAGGTTTGGCAGGCCAGGGCAGACTCACTCTGTGGCTGGAATTCCTGAGGATTCTAATCAATCATGTCATCCCACTCATCACCATTAAAAGTTTGTTAAAAATCTGGCTAGATTTTCCTTAACTTCATCGATGGCAGATTTCTTCTACCACTGCTCCATAGGGGTGAAAGCAAATGCGTATCTTTTCTCTTTTAAGAAGAGCTTATAACTTTCTGGAATTTAATCTATTTGGATTTACTTGAATCCTCAGCTCTCCTATAGGCTTCAGAATTATGTATGTCTAATTTGTTCAGCTTGCTTATATTATTAAAATGGCAATAACTGTTTATTGAGAATTTTAATATACTACCCAGAAGTAAAAGACTCTGATGCTTTTTTTAAAACACTTGTAGAAAATAGCTTATTGTTCCTCTCAAAAAGTTGTGCTCTATTCCAGTAGTTATCACTCATATAAGGACCAAGTTTGTCTTCTGCACATAACCTTAAAATATAGTTCCTTGGACATATTTCCAACTTAGTGGCTAACAAAGGAGAATAAGGATACCTTTTTAAAGAATAACATATCTGCATTAGTTATCCATTGCTGCTGTAACAAATTATAACAAACTGGTTGTCTTAAAAACAATAGAAACATATAACCTTAAAGTTCTGTAGTCAAGTATGATATAGGTCATACTGGGCTAAAAAATCGAAGTTTCAGCAGGGCTATGTGCCTTCTGGTGGCTTAAGAGGAGAATATGTTTCCTTCCCTTTTCCAGCTTTTAGAGGCAACTATTATCTTGGCTCATGGTTCCCTTCTTCTATCTTCCACGCTAGCAGTGTTGCACCTTTCTGATCTCTAACATCTCGCTCTCTAAGTCTCCTCTTCTGCTTTCCAATTTTACTTATAAAGACCCTTGTGATTACATTGGGCCCAACTGGATAAGACAGGATACCCTTTCTATCTTAAGGTCAGCTGATTAACAACCTTAATACCCCTCTGTCATGTAATGTGACATATTGACAGATTCTGGGGATTAGGACGTGGATATATTTGGGGGGCTATTATTTTGCCTATCACAAGACAACTGACCTCTTGTCCTTCAAAATTCTCAGATATTGACCTGTGTCCTTTCTTCAAGAAGATCATTCTAATCCTTCAGGAGTTTACACATACTATGATTAAGCTTAATTCTCCTCACATGGAAACCATTATGAAAATTTAAAAAATGCATCGACATAACAAAAATAGCAGCATCCTCAACTCCAAATATTTAAAACCATTTTTTAGCAATATAAATACATTTTACTGGACAGACATTTTCTATACTTTTATAATACACAAATTTAAAATAAAATGCATGTAGAAATTTAATCTTAAATTTATTTTCTTAAATAAACAGTTAAATGTAAATTACATGTTCAAATGCTAATTACATCAAATCTTTTATTGGCATGTCATAACTAGCCTGAGGTATTATCACATATCCCTCTGATAAGGAAAAATTATCTATGTCTTGTTTTGGAGACAACATACTATTATGGGGTAAATAATACGCTGAGACTTGGCTGGCAGAAAGCAAGTCATTTGTTATAATAATCCAAGCATTTTAATGGAGAGCTATTTATCATGCTTTCCGATTATCACTTGGTATTTGAACCATAAAGGTAATTAACTAGGAAGAAGTGAACCGAATAATATGCCTACACCTGTCCACCCTTTATCAGCATGGCTTTATGATGCACAGTGGTAGGAGAAATGTTTTAGCTGGGAGGCAAAAACTAAAATATTAACGCTTTTAATATTGAATGCCTTTATGCCTCTGGAAAAATGGTTCAATAATGTGAGCCAGGCCTTGGGATTTAAAGGTGTTAGGGTCACACCTGAATAGCATAGTAGTTCCTTTGACAGCCCCAAGCATTCTGACTCAACACTTCTACTTGAAACTATCACTAAAATCTTTCATATGTTTAAATGATGCCTAGTATTATTTAGCAATATGGCCATGCCCACTTGCTGTAAGGATTGATAGCTAGAATTTTATTTTTTAAGATATTGTCTGTGAGACTTTTACATATTTATAGACTATTTGATTATAAATAATAAAAATTAAAATAATAACAATGAAATTTTAATACAAACACAGGCTTTTGTTTGTTTCCCTAATTTTGAGATGATAGAAAATCCAGGGGATCATTATATTTGTATTTTGAGATGCAACAATATATCCTGAAGAATGAAAGCTTTTTTTTCTTTTCGTGAGCATGGAGAATTAGGCATTGGGAGAGCAACATAGAGGTGTGGGTCAGGGAGAGAAAGTAGAAACTAAAACCAAATAAATTAAATAAATAAGTTAACTAAGGCCCAAACAAGTAAATGGTTTACCCATCTACAGTCAGGGATAGTTGACATAGGGTTTATGTTTAAAATTAAAGGTCAAATGTCAGGGGAAAGAGAGAGAAAAATGCAAGTTTAGAGCCATCTTTCAATCATCAGCACACACTTAGTACACCTGCAGAACTTTAGTACAGGGCCCCAGCCCTGGATTTTCTCTTTTGTAGGTCAGGGAGCAACTCACACAAATGTGTTTCTTGCAATTCCAATGCACAGCCTGTCTTGAGAATTTTTTACATTAATCGATAATTTAAAATTTCAGAGTCCATGTCACAAAAATGAAGAACTGAATAGTCAGGTATGTCAATTAGCATTAACAGAAGTCAAGCGTATGAGGGTTTAATTATACTATCTGTGATTTTTGAGGCTGTCTCTCTCATGTTTCACACAGGTCGTTGTTGGCATGGTAGTATTTTGGGGAATAGGTGCATACCTGGTCAGAGGTGTCAGTAGCGAAGGAAGAGCATGCTGAGGACTCATTTTATTTTATAAAACATGATAAAGATGAACTGCATTATTTGACATCATGGAGAAAAATCAGTAAGTTGGTGGATTAACATTTTTTTCACTTTAAATCATTTGTTTGCCTTTGTCCATATTTAGCACCTAAGAAAATGCTTGGCATATCAAGAGTCAGCTTAGCAAAGCAAGTATAAAAACAACTGCTAGGAAAATTCTACCATTCAGAATTGGGTGTGTGTGTTACACATTTAAAAAAAGGCCATCTGGTTGTTTACTCATACCTCTATAACAAACGATATATGACTACAATAAGAATAATTATTCACATAATTGTAATATATAAATATAGCTTGCCCTATTCTATGAACTGCCATAATGTTTTCATTCTGTTTGTTATATAATGATGAATATATGTAGATTAAAATATATGCTACACAAAGGGCATGCATGAATTAGCAAAAAGAAAAGCAATACAATAAATGTTTGTGTTATTAAAAAAGAGTTGTCTTGCACTGTAACAGGCAGTTTTTAAAATCTAAAATCTGTAGAGTCAAACATCGGTGTCTTATTCACATTATAGAGTAATAATATACTTTTGAAAGTTATAATAAGTGGTTCTTAAGAAGATCTCCACTAATTTAAAATATGATTTAATTCGCACAGCCCTTTGATCACACACATTTTTAATCAATACCCAACCTTTACCAAAGCAGTTATGCTGTACACAATCACCATACTCCTTTGACATTTGTCTGGAGTTACAAAGTATCATTTGAAAGACTCCTTTAGTCTCTAGAAGTGTTTTCATTTTTTTAAACAAATGTAGGATGTTTACTATGGTAGCATGACATAATTAAAAGTACAAAGTAACTGTCATTCTACTCAGCAAACATAATTGTCCTTTACTCTTATAAAATCTCATCCCCTTTAAGGCCACTAACAGTTTTGCTTTTTCTCAGGGACATACATAAGAGGAGATAGAGCTATTTTCTAAAACACAAGGAAGACGTTACATGTGTAGCCATTCAGGCTCTGTTTTTCATTATTTCAACACCATATTCTGCATTTACTTACTTTTTGTATATTATTTGCTTTTTTCCTATTATAATCACGGCTTTCTTCTGCTCTGTCTTTATTTTGCATATCAATTATTAGGATTTTCCATCCACGTTATTAAGTTGGTGTTTTGATGTTTTAATTACTCTTAATTTAAAAACAAATGTGTACACGTTTTTATCTTTGTTGACTTTTATCATATCTCTCATAGCTTTTTCTAATGCAAGGGGAAAAATGTTGCTTTGTCAATATAATCAGTTTTAATGTTTAAACAAAAGAGATGATTTTATTTTAAATGTGTTTTAGTTCCAGTGGGACTATAAATTTATAAATATTCTTAAACTCTGCCATATTATTTCCCTCCATTAAAATGTGAAATTCTCTAACACACCTAGCATAATTGCTCTACTTCTGACATTTTCTAACTTACATGAGAAGCAATGTGGTATGTGAAAAAGCATGAACCAGACAGATTTAGGTTAAATCCTTGCCTCTGATAATAAATAATTATATGAATTAGGACAGGTTTATTAACCTCTCTATAAACTGGGGAAAACATGGCCACATCTCTGAGATCTAATGATGTTTAAATGAGACAGTCAATAAAAAGAAATGAGCAACAGTAAAGCTTTATCCTAATGCAGTGAGTAAGTTCCCAAAAAGTCAGTCCACATTGAATCCGCATGATGGAGTAACTGTGAATTGAATGAAATAGTATCCAGTGCTAACCAGCACACCTAGCTGCTGGGAGAGCCCGGATTTCAGTTGCCAGATCCAAACCCACTCAGTCCTACCTGCATGTTGATGTCATCTGATGTTTGTCTATTTGGCTTAAATAAATATCCATGGGGATACTTCTGGGTCCCATGATTAAGGTGGCCAGGTACAATACAGGACGCCTAGTTAAATAAGAATTTCAGATAAATAAGAATTGTTTCTTAGTATGAGTATGACCTTCAAGTACTGCATGGGAAGGAGAGAGAGAAAGTGATAAAGTCAAAAGAACTTTGACTAGTTCTATAACCGAGTTTGAACAATAAGGCAGCAGGTTCTTAGGGGTGGGATCACCACGTACAAGCCTAGACTGGAGGATACTGCAAAGCTTCCATAGAATTCCCACATCCTAGATGGTTCCACATTTGACATGTCATGGGAAGGATGGCAGAGCATGGCAGATGATCTGTCAGGAGATCTTAAACTGCTTTTTTGTGCCACAGAGACAGTCTGATGCTTGTGGATGTCTCAAAATGTTTTAATACATAATACATGATATAATAGATTATAAAGGAAACTATATTAAACTACAGCTATGAAAATAATTTAAGACAAATTGTGATATTGCAAAATATTTGCTTTCAATGAAGACCTTAAATAATAAGTACTAGCGGTAGAGCTAAAAATATCTGTAATTTCAGAAGAGTGATGGGTAGAAACAATCATTCACATTATGTGAAACAATTGTAGCGTGATACAAAAATTGTAGCTATTGGTGAAAAACTCATAGGTACTGTTAAAGCTATTATGGTATGTTGCTAAATTTATAATCAAAGGAAATGCCAATATGAGTTGGATATTTGTGAGAATAAAGATGTAGAATTTTTCCACCCCAAGTATATAGACCCCACACATTCTAACCATGGAGCCCCCACGTTAAAAATCCCTGAGGTAATGCACTGGCTCTCCCTGGCTGAGCACCCCTTCCAACATTTTATTATACAAATTTTGAAATTTAGGGCATAGATGAAAGAGTTTTACAGTAAACACCTGCATACCCCTGCCATGGATCATCTCATTCACATTTGACTACATTTGTTTATCATCTATTTATCCCTTGGTCCAGCTATCAGCCCTTCCTATTGATTGATGCATTACAAAGTGAACTGCGGACATTTATACAAATCTCCCCTAAATATTTCAGCGTGAATATCCTTTTTTTGTTTGCAGTTAATATTTCCTCTGAGGTAAAAGTCACACACAATGAAGTACACAAATTTTAAGTGTACACTTACTAAATTTTGACAAATGCATACACTTGTGTAACCCAAATCTCTGTCAAGACATAGCACAAATTGCCTTGTTTCCCCTTCACAGTTAATCCCTGACTTGGCTTATTTTTTGTGTGTGCATGGGTGACTCAAAAGCTCCTGTGTGCCACCTCGCCACCCACTAAGAAACAAGAAAAAGAAGCTGAAATGATAGGTGGACCATTAGAGAACTGGGGTTTTAAACATCACTGCATCAAAGGTCTTGGCGGCAAGATGTAATCAAAGGACCATATTGTCAGCAGCACTAGGTGATAGGGTCTGCCGAACAAGCAGGTGATTCCAGTCAATTCAAGGAGAGCAAAGCACTCCCATCTGAAGGCAAGCAGGCCAGTCCGATCTTCTTTCTGTGGCCAAACCAGGGCTAATATACTTGGTAGATTGGGGTTGTGGTGAATATCAGACATTGTTATTAATACAGTCACTCAGCCAAGAATAATTAAGTCACTAGGATATCTTTAATACAGATGTGGCTTTCCTGATTACTCAAGTAAAACTGACTCCCTCCTTCATGGTGCTTCTTACCACCTGCTGTGCATACTTATTTGTTTAGCGGTATATGTCGGGCGCCACTTAAGTGGATTTTGTCCAGTTTAGTCACTTCTATTTTTTCCAATATTGATTAAATGGATTGACAACTGACTAGAGAAAAAAATAAACAAGGATTTTACTCACATAAAAATTACGTATCTTCCCTCCCATAATACTTAGTTTAATTATTTTTTTCTTAATAAAATATAGAAATTTACCTCCTAGCTGTAGTGGGGTGGTGAAAGATTCAGCCATAAGCCTTTGAATGGCAGTTTTGGGTAGTGGTTAAAATGGGTAGTCTTTGAAGCTCGCCTGCTTGGTTATGGATCCAAGTTTGTCCTCATACTAGTGAGGTGATCTTGGTCAATCTATTTAACATCCTCCCTGTGCTTTAGTTTCCTGATTTCCAAAATGTGGGCAATAATGGTCCCAGATGAGATGACTCAATGAGTTAATGCATGGAAATTACTCAGGACACATATTCACTGCCTGATGTTACTAGCTATATTATTATATGTGACTCTGCTGAATAGTAACTCTGGTCCTGGTCAGATAAAGAAATCACTAAGAACTCTGATAAGTAATGTACCATGTTTCCCTGAAAATAAGACCTAGCTGGACCATCAGTTCTAATGAGTCTTTTGGAGCAAAAATTAATATAAGACCCGGTCTTATTTTACTATAATATAAGACTGGGTCTTTATAATATAATATAATATAATATAATATAATATAATATAATATAATATATAACATTATAACATTATAACATTATAAAATTAATAACATTAATTTTTGCTCCAAAAGACGCATTCGAGCTGATGGTCTGGCTAGGTCTTATTTTCGGGGAAACACGGTAGCTTCAGAGATGCAGCTTTGAATTCAATAAAACCACGAAGTCAACTCCAGTCTAGTGTGGGGCAGGTGAAAAGGACTTAATTCAGTTTAAAGGAACAAAGATTTTATTCCAGGGAAAGCAAAGAGTCTGTTTCTGGGGTATCTTAGCCCTGTGGACCCACAGCAGCTGGATATATCTCTTCAAAGGTTCAACTTTTACTTATAGTCACAGTAAAATAGAAAGGAAAAAAAAGCTGGAAATGAAGAAATATGGATTTGAGCTCCGTCTAGAACTAGTAAGTGCATAAAAACATATCCTGAGTTCTCTGGGTCTTTTCCTTCATTTATAAATGAGGAAGTTAGACTAGAGAGCATCTAGAAAAATCATCAAATGATTCTATAGCATCTGTGATATCAGAGAACAAAGGACACAAGCAAATGTCATTTGGCAAACACACACACACAAAAGACAACTTTTAAAGGCTTTGATATTTTTGTTTGCTTTGTGTAGAAGACACAGATGTGAGGATTAAAGCATTTCCAAGCTGCTGACATTGCTCCGAGCACTGCTACTTTTTCATAGACTACTCCTTCAGTGCACGATATCTAACATAGGTAATGATGTTATCATTAGCATGATTTTCAGCCATCACCAAGTAACATGAAATGTTCTGTAATACCAAACCCACAAGGACGGGAGTAATTCCACTCTAGGCCAAATGAATTGTGTAGATAATTCAAGTTTACCCTTTAATAACCAAAGTCTTAGGTTAAAAAGAAATCTAGGAGGCATTTTAACAATATTATGATGAGTTCAAAAATATATCAAAATTGTGAACTGGTTATAAAAAAATGAAGATGCAAAGGAGTGCATCAATTATTTTGCCATTGTTAAAAGGCAGTGATAACTTCGGGTGGGTGTTAGAATATGTGACTCCTTAAGCCCACCTGAAATGTAACCATGTGTCTTTCTCTCAAAATCTTATAATTGCTTTTTGACATCTCATGCACTTTTAGTTTAGCAGTTATTATTTCTGACAATCATCAATGTGCCAAGTTTTGGAGCTGCAGCTCCATGCTTTCCTAAGTAAAACAATTTGAAAAGCAACTACTATAGAAATGTATTGAAAGAAAGAAGAAAGAAGGTATGAGTGATGGTCTGAGAGGATTTTCTTTATGTTAAGGATATTGAATTTATGACATTGATTTCAAATGCTCAGAAGCTTTAAAAATATTTTCATATTTCTAAGCTACATTCTAGACATAGGAGCCTCTTGGGGGAAAAAAAAGCCTCACATAAGTTGGTGTAATGTGCTATAGTGTCACTAGGTATTTATTTCCTTTGGATTCAATGATCAAATGAAGTAGAGCTTTCTGGTTCATATATTATATCATTTAAACATTGGATTATCTAAATGTGAAGATGGAGAGCAGATATCTTTTCTTTTAGGCGAAAGGTCATAAAATCACTTAGGAGCACCAGCCATTACAAAAATAATAGGCGACAGAATGAAAAAGAAGGTGAATTAAGAGCATTGAAACTAAATGCCAAAACCACTTTCCACTCCTGTAACTTCTACATCTGAGATTCACTGACCAATATGTATGAAAATGATCCTTTCAGCATGTTCTTGAGATTCAGATGGATGGTTCGAGATATATATATATCCTATGACTATCTTCAATGTCTTTCTCATATATATATATCCAAATGAAGTGCTAATCTACAGCAGTGAATTCTTTATATTTTTAAAGAATCAGACATAAAAAATTATACAAATGCAAACTAATATATTGACTATAAAAATTTTTACCTATCTTTTTTTGTAAGAAGAATTTGTGTCACTTTGTCCTTATTTCCCTATTTCTAGCATCCCATCTCACTGCTTGTATCTTTCTGGGGGTAAAAAAGATCTTTATTTTCTAGTACTTGCAAAATACTATGGAAGAAAAATAACTTCAAAATATCATTATGCTGTAGTAATTATATGAAATAACTACACTAATCCCTGTAATTAAGTTATATCTCAGAATCCAATCTGTTATCATTTTTAGAAATTATTTTTTTCAAGTTCCAGAGCATTTTAATATGCAGCTTACCAGAAATATTACCTATATTATTTGTATGATTAGAAACATCAGAAAGTATTTATTTTCCCCCCCGAAATAAAACAAAAAGACAATTTCAGTTCATTTACATTTTCCTCTCTTGGTAAGATGATGTGATTGCAAGATAATTCTAAAAAAACTTGTTTTCTATACTAACACAATTTCCTTGAACCTTTTGAGTCTAAATTGGAAATTTATTGTTTCTAAGAATCTGTCTTCATGAAGAAAAGAATCTCATTAGTTGTTCCAGAAGTTTAGTAGATTATTTCTAAACCTCCTACCTGTGATCTAAATATATTTCATTCTAATTTAAACTAATGAGGCAGAACTGTCCTATCTATGAAAATTGTACTCTGATATATCCAAGTCTCTAGGAGATACTTAAAAGGAAAACTTTTAAAATGTAAGACAGCAAAGGATATTAAAATGTGAATACTTGTATAACAATAACAAAGTTGAAATATGCAGAAGAATAAATATAACATTGAGAATTGAAGAAATGTAATAACTTGCCTCAAAATAGTTGATTTTGTTCCTGTCACAGCCAATTTTATTACAATATTTCTTTGCATTCCTATTTATTCTATTTTATTCTTAGATTTAAAATGACTACATTTATCATAATTCTGTCATTTAATTGTTCAGTTACAGTGAAAGATAGTAATAATCATAGCTAAATTTGTTTAATGCTTACTATATAAGAGGAACAGTTTCAAGTGTTTTACAAATATTAATTCGTTTAGCCAACGTGACAACCCTATGAGATAAGTATTATATCAATTTTGCCAATGAATAAACTGAGGGACAGAAAAGTTGGGAAATTTGCCCAAGGTTACACAGCTAATGAGCTATAGAAATAAGTTTGAACCCAGGTAATTTGGCTCCACACTTTTAACCATGGTATTATTGTAGTAATTTTGTGATTGAAAAAATTCAAAGGGAAATAGTTTTCTCTGCAATTTAGTACATCTTTAATTCAAACTGGAAAGGAATATAAAATAATTCCATTTTTTTAAAACCAGAAAGGAACATAAACATCTTACTTTTTTAGTGGCCATTGAACAACTTAATAATCCTAGCATAATCATAGTTATATTAAAATTGTTGACATTGGGTGGCATCAGTATTTAGATTTCTGTATGAACCCAAATGGTCAAGAGAAATATATGCATACTAAGGAAATCAAATAAGGATTATTCGTCTATCGAAGGAAGTTTTTCATTTCTTAAAATTAATCTTGGTGTGTGTGGAAATCACACCATAACTAGTAGATCATGGAGCTAGGAGTAACTTGACAATTTCTTTTCACTTATGCTTTCTCCAGATTTCTGTGATAGTTTTCTTTTCAAAAATAACTTTATTTAAATACAATTTACATACAAAAAAACTTCACCAATATTAAGTGTACAATTTGATGTATGTAATCACCACCAAAATAATGGCATAAAACCTTTCTGGGAATAGGAAAACCTGAACTGTAATTGATGAATTGCTGGAGGCTCACTGTGGAAAACAGAGTTAAAAACTTCAGGGGGACCCAGTATGCAAGGATGGTTCAACATCTGAAAATCAATTAATGTAATCCATCACATCAACAAGCTAAAAAAAGTCACATGATGATATCAATAGATGCAGAAAAAGCATCTGACAAAATTGAACACCCATTCATGATAAAAACTCTCAGTAAACTAATAGAGGAGAACTTTCTCAACTTGTCATGAATATTTATAAAAAACCTGCAGCTAACATTATACTTAATGGTGAGGAACTTGAAGCTTTCCCACTAAGATCAGATACAAAGCAAGGATATCTAATTAATCTTTTTCTTTTTCTTTCATGAATTGTGCTTTTTGTCAACTATCCAAGAAAACCTGCCTAACTCAAAGTCATGATTATTTTCTTTTATGTTTTCTTCTAAGAACCTTATAGTGTTTAGCTTTACATTTATCTCTACCATTTATTTTTGAGTTAATTTTTGTGTTTAATATGAAGTAAAGCTCAAAAAACATTTGCACATGGATGTCTAATAGTTCCAGCACCATTACTGAAAACACTGTATTTTCTCCATTATGTTGCTTTTGTACTTTTGTCAAAAAGCAATTGATCATATATGTGTGGATTCGCTTTTAGACTATTTTGTTTCATTGATGTATGTCTTTGACTATAAAAGTTCTTCATTGCTGCAGTTTTATAGTAAACATTACCAGGTAGTGTGATTCCTCTACATTTTGCATTTTTAACTCATTTTGGCAGTTCTACTTCCTTTGCATTTCCATATGCACTGTTTGTTTTCCTTCCTCAGTTATCATAGTCCTGTGCTCTCTGTTGTCCAATGTTTGAAAACTATTATTTCATATAATTGGTTTGGATTTCTACTTCATTGTAGGTTTTCCATCTCTCCAAATGAACACATTCCTCTCTCCACTTCCTATGGCTGATGCTAGAGTTTCAGTGATTGACACACTTTTACTGAGGGGTGGAAGTAAACGTGTAATTACTGAATGGAAGGACAAGACACTTTGTATAACAGATAATACTGTTTCTGAAGTCTGGCATAGGGAATTCCTAACCCACAGCAATTTTTTTCCCTGAGCACTGGCTTCCTGTATTGGAACTTCTTTCTTTAGAAATCAAGAGATAACCACTCATTTTTCTCCTATCCTCTTTAACCCACTTCCACATTCCTTTGATAAGCTGGTCTCTCAGATACCAAGGAAATCTAAAAACATCCTTAAAAATTTCTGCAAATAAGATAACTATGTTACATTAGTATTCAGGCCAGTATAATGTCCCTCTTGTTCTAAACTTTGCCATTTGGGATTTTCTTTTGCTCCATCTGACTTAAGAACCTTTCAACTGTATTTTCATAAAGAAAAATGCTTTTTACCCTGAAAAATGATTTCAAGATTCCATATTTAGCAATACACAGAGCCTTTGAAATGGCAGTCTTTCTTGCAGAACGTCCTAGGTCTCAGATAAATTTCTTGGCAAAACTGAAGGTCAATGCTCCTGTGCTTCTGTCCTTAAGTGTATATGTGTTGGCCAGGGGTGGAGAGAAAGTTCATCTTCCTCTTTTCTGAGCAAACACCAGAGGTAGCAGTTTTGTTTTTTTGTTTATTTACTTCTATAATGTTATATTACATTAAGACTCTACTTCGATGGGGGAAATAAAAAATAGAAAAGTCCTTTGCATAAATAGGGCTTTAAAAATAATAGAATATTATTACACTTTGGACAACTTGCCAAGTATGTTTGCTTAAAAGCGAAATCACCCATTAAACAATAGGATATGTGTTGTAACAATATAAATAGCATATGCATACTATTTTCTTATTAACATGTGTTTTTTTCTCCCATTGAGAGGAAAGAATAAACTCTGTGTGTTTGAAAATAGATCCAGCTGTCAAATAATTAACTTTAACACAATTGGAAACCAAATAAGAATGCCACTGTTTTACTCAAACCTTTTTGTCTTTCTTGAGCTTGTTACCATTTAGTCATTAATTTCAACTTCAGGAAGCTTTTAGAAAAGTATATAAAACCTGCTGTTTCTCCAAGTATTTTCTATAGGGATTTCCAAAATTTCTACCAGTATACTATTTCCATTTATATATTAAAAAAATTGGTTTGTGTAGTCTGTAACTTTTCTTGAACACTAAATGTAAGTGTAACCAAAAGTTCTGTCTTCAGCCTAGATTCTCTCCTTTGATGACTTCATCCACTTTGACATCAACCATGACCTCCTTTTTCTAAAGGTCTTGACTCAAGTTTCTAAAGGCTTATTTTATGTTCTGCTTCATAAATAGCATTTCAAATGTTAAAACTCATTATCTTTCTTACTAAAGTTGCTTTTCCTCTTGGCTTTCGTATAGATAGTTAGAGAGGGAGAGACAAAGCTAGAAGTAATCCTTTTTGCTGTTACTCAGAATTAAAATTTTAAAATAGTGGTGATTTTTTTTCTTTTCCTTTGATCCTCACACTATTAGTTATCTACTCATGCAGAATCCACTTTCCCAGTCTCTCTTCATATTCCTCATTCCTTTCCTCTCCCACTCATCCTTGTGTTACAGGACGTTTTTCTCTCCTAGATTATTATATAAACTCTCTAATGGTTTCCACATTTGATATATATTAAGTTGACTTGATAAGCTGATTTCCCTTTGCCACAGCTCTGCTACTATTATAAATATGTTTAAAAATTTTTAAGGAAAACAAGAACATAATGAATAGGGAAATGGATACTATAAAAGGGACTCAGATTAAATTTAGAAAAATAAAAATTACAACACTTAAAATAAGTTTCACTGGATGAGATTACAACAGAATAGACTTGCATAAGAAAATATCAATGGAGATAAAGGTATAGCAATAAAAATTGTCCAAAATGAATCACAGATAGAGGGAAATAAAAAGACTGAAGAGCACCTCAGTGAACTACATGATATCATTAAGTGGTCTAGAATACATGTAATTGGAGTCTCAGACAAAAGAAGAGGGCAGGGTGAGAGAGAAAAAAAATTACAGAAATGATATAAAACATTCACAGATTTGAGAAACTATAAACTGATAGATCAAGAAACTCAGTGAATGAATCACAAGCAGGGTGAATACACACACACACACACACACACACACACACACATCATAATAACATTTCAGAAATGCAATGAGACAAATAAAATCTTAAAAGTAGCCAGCAATTCCACTCCTAGGCATTTCTCCAAGACAACTCAGACAGGAGGCAATTTGCATTAGTAGGTCAAAAGGGCCTGATACTGGACTGATGGAGAATTACAATTTTTTGGCCTTAGTAAGGAAGAGAGAGACTCATTCTTTGAAAGATTAGACAACTGAGAACAGTATAAGACTGTGAATCCTGTTACTGAAAAAGAGACAAAATAGAAATCTGCTTTTAAGGATCAGGCAATAACCCACACTAAAAGCAAGGTCGATTTAATGTTGAATCACCCAAGTATCAAGCTAGATAGAGTCCCACAGATTCTTCCCAATACAGGAGGCAAGTAGGAAATTAATTATCTTGCATTAGGTAAATTTCTCCTGTCTCACTAAATATTCTAGAATCTGAGTTGCAGAATTATGGGGAAAGGAAAAAGAGACTTGAACAGTTGAAACCAGGAATTCTTATAGTCTGCCCTTAACCAGTTTCTCCCACCTCCTTTTGAAATTATGGCAAATTTGGACCAATGATGCTTCTTGATCAACTAATGTATCTCTTGAGATTTGCTTCAAATGACAGAGATTATCACATTTCTTTCCCAAGTCTCGACAGATGAAGTGTATCTTACCACCTAATGCCCAATATGCAACTAAATGGGCTTTATTTTAGAGTCTTTGGAAGTCTCACAAGCTCAAAGGCTCTCTATGTCCTGTCATATAAATATGTGTGAAATTGCCATGGCATACTTGGCATTTGTTCTCTTCCATAAGAAATCCATACCAAGTTATATTTACTATTAGTTCATGGAGCAGGAACTATCTCCATTCTTTAACACATAATTTCTTCTAATGGATGGCAAAGTGTAAGCATGTATAATTAATTCCATGGCCTTCCTTTGGGAAAAAAACATGTTTTTAATTTAATATATTTTCAATGATTATTAATCTTGTTACAAATTTTATTTCCTTCTTTGTTACTATCATGATGTAGAAGATTGTCTTAATCTGTTTAGGTGTAACTGTACATGTAGTGATAAGTAGAAAGAAATTCTAAGAAAGAGAATTACAAGGCAGACATAGATATATTTGTTGTTTAAAATACAAAGCCTATATTTGCCATAAGGATCAATTTATAGGTTGTTTTTTTTTTAATTTCAAGTGAGGGACAGCAGAACACACTACCCCAGAATGTACTCCTTTGGCATGTAGATTATTTCAAGCTGAAGGCAATTGAGGCCCTGCAGACTCAGGAAGAGCTCTTTACCTCCCCCTTAAGTGCTTAAAAGAATTTAGATGGGGGCCTGTACCAGGAAGAGAGTTATTATCATGGAGAACTTTTTATATCAGAAATATTTTTCTGCACGGCATGGCACACATCTTTTTACCAAACATTTGCTCTTTCCATCTCCCTGTGAATGGTCTTCCTCCCCTAAAAATCCAATCCCCAGACCCCTAGCCCCTTCTCCTTAGCTCAGGATGGTGTATAACCCTCAATTACCTGACTGCCTCAGAGTCTCATAGTTTTATGGGGTTCCAATACGTTCGAAATTTATTTTTCTCCTGTTAATCTCTTATGTCAATTTAATTATTAGACCAGCCAAAGAACCAAGAAGGGAAGAAAGAAAAAGTCCCCCCCCACACACGCACGCAACGTGGTAAAAGCTATGGTTTCTTATTATCTAGGGATACACCCACAGTAAGATTTAGTCATGTTGAAGTTTTAAGAGACATGTAACTGTCTTACATTCTTGCCGGAATATTAAAATGATTCACCACTGTCTCACGCCATATATTATTCTAACCCAGCTATGTCTGACATTTCAGACTGATGGGTGAGAATTATGAGTCCTACTGAGCTCAGTTTCCAACAGATATTTAAGTTTCAAGACTAGAATTCATTGTGTTTATAGGACCCAATCTTTTAGGATATGGACATTTGTCTGCATAGGTGTAGGTCTTTATAAACTTTACCCCTTAATCACCCCCAAAAAATCCAGAACTGAAATATATACTGTGATAAAAGAAGAAACAGAGGGAAACATCACAGAATACCACCACACAGAAAAATAGACAACAACAAAAAGGCAAAGAAACAATGGAGACACAGTCTTACCAGAAAACTAAAGATAGAATGACAGGAAATCCTCACATATCAATAATCACCCTAAATGTAAATGGACTGAACTCACCAATAAAAAGGCACAGAGTAGCAGATTGGATCAAAAACTAAACCCAACCATATGGTGTCTCCAAGAGGCACATCTCAGCTACAAGGACAAGCATAGACTCAAAGTGAAAAGGTGGAAATTGACACTCCAAGCAAATGGTATCCAGAGAAAATCAGGTGTACCCATACTGATATCAGATGAAACAGACTTCAGGGTGAAAAAGGTAACAAGAGACAAAGATGGACATTTCATAATGGTAAAGGACACTATACAACAAGAAGACATAACAGTCATCAATATTTATGCCCCCAATCAGGGAGCACTGAAATATACCAAGCAACTACTAACAGAACGAAAGGGAGAAATTGACCAAAACACAATTATACTAGGGGACCTAAATATATCATTGACAGCTATGGATAGATCATCCAAACAGAAAATAAATAATGAAATAGCAGCCCTAAAAGCAGCCCATTTCATTAGATGAAATGGACATAATTGACATTTATAGAGCACTTCACCCTAAAACATCAGACTATACATTTTTTTCTAGTGTACATGGAACATTAAGGATAGACCATATATTGGGACATAAAATTAACCTCAGCAAATTTAAGAAGATTGAAATCATACCAAGCATATTCTCTGATCACAAGGCTTTTAAATTGGATATCAACTGCAAAAAGAAAGCAGGAAAACCCACAAATAAATGGCGATTAAACAACATACTTTTAAAGAATGATCAAGTCAAAGAAGAAATTAGAGAAGAGGTCAAAAGATACATATAAACAAATGAGAATGAAAATACATCCTACCAAAATTTTGGGGATGCAGCGAAAGCAGTTTTAAGAGGAAAATTTATATCATTACAGGCCTATATCAAGAAACAAGAAAAATCCCAGATAAATAACCTCACGTTACACCTTAAAGAACTAAAAAAAGAAGAACAAATGAAACCCAAGGTCAGCAGAAGAAAGGAAATAAAAATCAGAACAGAACTAAATGAAATAGAGAACAAAAAGACAATAGAAAAAATTAATGTGACAAAGAGCTGGTTCTTTGAAAAGATTAACAAAATTGACAAACCCTTGGCTAGACTCACTAAGATAAAAAGAGAGAAGACACTAATAAACAAAATCAGAAATGAAAAAGGAGAAGTTATCATGGATGCCACAGAAATACAAAGGATCATCCAAGAATACTATCTGCCACCAAATTCAATAACCTAGAAGAAATGGACAAGTTCTTAGAAACATATAGCCTTCCTAGGCTGAACCATGAAGAACTGGAAAATCTAAACAGACCGATCACCAGTAACAAAATTGAATCAGTCATCCAAAACCTTCCCAAAAGCAAAAGTCCAGGACCAGATGGCTTCACTAGTGAATTCTACCAAACCTTCAAAGAGTATCTAATACCAATCTTACTCAAACTCTTCCAAAAAATTGAAGAAGAGACAGTACTCCCCAACTCATTTTATGAGGTCAATATTACTCTGATACCAAAACCTGGTAAGGACAACACAAAAAAAGAAAACTACAGACCAATATCTCTGATGAATACAGATGCAAAAATCCTGAACAAAATTCCAGCAAATCGAATGCAACAATGCATTAAAAAGATGATTCATCATGACCAAGTGGGGTTCATCCCCGGGGAACAAGGATGGTTCAACATCCACAAATCCATCAATGTGATACATCACATAAACAAAATAAAAGACAAAAATCATATGATTATGTCAACTGATGCAGAAAAAGCATTTGACAAGATACAACATCCATTTATGATTAAAACACTTAATAAAATAGGTATAGAAGGAAAACACCTTAACATAATAAAGGCCATATATGACAAACCCTCAGCTAATCTCATAATTAATGGTGAAAAACTGAAGCCCTTTGCTCTATGTTCAGGAATACGACAGGGCTGTCCCCTACCACCTCTGCTTTTCAACATAGTCTTGGAAGTCCTCACTGGAGCTGTCAGGCAAGAGAAAGAAATAAAAGGCATCCAAATTGGGAATGAAGAAGTTAAATTATCACTCTTTGCAGATGACATGATGCTATATATAGAAAACCCTAAAGACTCCACCAAAAAGCTATTAGAAACAATCAACGAATACAGTAAAGTTGCGGGCTACAAAATCAATGTACAAAAGTCCATTGCATTCCTATATGTTAACAACGAAATCTCAGAAAAAGAAATAAAAAAAACAATTCCTTTTGCAATCGCAGCACAAAGAATAAAATACCTAGGAATAAACTTAACCAAGAATGTGAAAGACCTATATGCTGAAAACTGTAAGACATTTTTACAAGAAATTGAAGAAGACACAAAGAAATGGAAAGACATTCCGTGCTCATTGATTGGAAGAATCAACATAGCTAAAATGGCCATATTACCCAAAGCAATACACAGATTTAATGCAATCCCCATCAAAATCCGAGTGGCATTTTTAAAAATAATAGAACAAAACATCATCAGATTTGTTTGGAACCACAAAAGACCCTGAATAGCCAAAACAGTCTTAAGAAAAAAGAACAATACTGGAGGTATCACACTCCCTGACTTTAGCTTGTACTAGAAGGCTACAATAATCAAAACAGCACGGTAATGGCAGAAAAACAGACATGTAGACCAATGGAATAGAATTGAGAATGCAGAAATAAAACCACATAAATATGGACAGACAATTTTTGACAAAGAAGCAAAAAACATACAATGGAGAAAAGACAGCCTCTTTAATAAATGGTGCTGGGAGAACTGGAAAGCTACGTGCAAAAGAATGAAACTGGACTCCTATCTGATGACTCTCAGTTTATTTAAAAATAATAAGATCAATACTTGAAGTCCAGAGAGATGAAGTAATTCATCCAGGGCACAAAGCTAGTTAGTGGCTATTTCAGTGTTCTATTCAAGATTTTCCAATTCGTATCCTGAGCTCTCAAAAACGTCTTCATTACTTATAGTATATTCTCACTTAGGAGTTTGGAGAATGGAACAGACTAAAAGATATTAAAACAATCTCTTTTTAATTTTAATTACATTAATTATAATAGGCATTTTTTGCTGCAGCTAATCAATAAAGGTACATGGCACCCTGGTAGCTGTCTGCTAAAGCCTTATTATATGAAGATAAATAAGATGAAGCACTGCCTTCAAAGGACTTCCGTTTGAAATACGTTAATTACTTTCAATTAACCAAGTCATTCAACACTCTTTAAAATAACACTATTTAAACACTAAAATATAAACACTGTTTAAACTGAAATAGCAATTTAAAAATACTTATTAGTAGACTATTCTCACTTGGTCACTAAAATATAAATCCAGAAAAAGCATGCTCCATTACAGAAACTTAAACTAAACTAAAGACAAAAAAGTTAAAGGCTTGTGTGAAAGTTCTTTTTTTTTTTTTAATTTATTGGTGTGACAATTGTTAGTAAAATTACATAGATTTCAGGTGTAAGTTCTTAACAGTAGAAAATATGGTGGAAACTTGACAGTAATAATTAGAAAACAATGTGAAGCTGCAACTCCAAGTTTAATTCCAAGCAACAAAACCGAGTTGGTGATATGGCCCTGAAGGAATGATGGAGGACTGCAACCTGAGGGCTTGGGATTGATAAAACAAAGATGAAACTGAGCGTATTTAGATATGGCCAAACTTCAGGAACGCTTCAAAAATTCAGAGGAAATAGTGGAATGGCTGGAAATTCTAACAGAAGAAAAGTTTAAAATGAATGAGAAGCTAAAAAAATTCGAAAAATTTGAAAATTTGAATGAAGAATTTTCCAAATCTATTAGAATATAAAACCATTTGGTGGATTATCTTAATGCAGAGGCAATTGTGGAATACACCTTAGAAATGTAGAGGATTTGGCTGTTCTTACTGTAACTACTCATAGTAACTAAGATAACTAAGAAAGAACAGAGATTGTGTTCAACAATCAAACATGTTTATCTCTGAAAAATAATATTTAATGACTATTTGAACTCCAATATTAAACTGAGGTTTGCTAGATGGGCGGGGGGGTGGGGCTGGGGGGGAGGGTGAGGGGATTGATTGGAGGGCAGTCGGTGACCACAGGATGGCCACGGGGTTTGAAAATTAATCTGGGGAACGTAATTTAGTGGTTACCAGAGGGTAAGGGGGATCAAATATATGGTGATGGAAGGAGAACTGACTCTGGGTGGTGAACACACAATGGGATTTATAGATGATGTAATACAGAATTGTACACCTGAACTCTATGTAATTTTACTAACAATTGTCACCCCAATAAATTTAAAAAATAATAATAAAAAAAAAGAAGCTTAGTAATTCAACCTCAACTTTCTTTGAGATCCTGCCCCACAAAAGGTGACCTTTTGTGTATACTTTTATTTAATACTGATTTTATACTTTCCAGTAAGTAACATTACATTCTATTTGTGATATTTATGATAAATAATTTAGTATAAACTCAAAATCAATAAAAGTCGAAAAATAATAAAAGTAGAATAGCAACTATCTGCTATAAATGGGATCAAATATCATATGTGAATAAATTATGTCCTAAGATAATGAAAGTACACTAGACAAGATCAGAGAAACATATATAACATTTTTTTTGAGAAATGAGACAATGGAAGTTATGCACGAGAGTAAAGGAGATACATGTCCTGATTTTCAGAATAGGAAAAACAGATGGGTAGTGGGAAGCATAAATGAGGAAATTCAACGTAAAATCTCAACATAATTGGTGCATAGATTATTAATTAGTTAATCATGAGCAACTAAGCTAGAAAAAAATGACAGTAAACAGGAGTCAAATGGAATATGGAAAACATTCTTTTTTGGTTTATTTACTAGATTGATAACTATAGGAATATTGCAAGTGTCATGTTTTAATTTCAGGAAGACTTTTATTTTCAGAATCTCTAATGAGATTCCATGGAGGAGATTTAAAATAAGGGTAGATACTTTAATTCTCCCGTGAACAGTGCAGCATGCTGTTGGATAAGCCCCAGGTATGTTTCCTTCAAGACTTTCTATTTACAAAGGCAGAGAAACGTGTTGATGCGATTCAGGACACGCTACTTCCGATATGGCATCTTGCTATATTGAATATTATAAGCTGAAGGAGTTTGAGAAAGCTGCAGATGCAGGAAGGTCACTGTGACCTTCCCCCGCCCTTCTCCCCTGAAACATATTGAGGTACCCTCCCTAAACTTGGAGGAAAGGAGTATGTATCCTTTATCTCCAAAGACAAAAGGACTCCGAGAAGAATCTCAACTGAACTTGCTATGTACCCCAGTTTGCTACACTTACCCCATACTCTGACCTACTACATTTCTACATGACAGTCCACTCTTTATCAAACCTAGCATAAAAAAACTCAGGTTTAACTGTTTTTTCAGGTCTTTGTTTCCTTCGGAAGACTCCTGTGCAATGTAAAATTTGTGTTAAGTAAATGTGTACGCTTTTCTCCTGTTAATCTGTCTTTGTCAGTTTAATTTTCAGACCAGGCCAGAGATCCTAGGAGGGTCAAGTCAAACTTTTTCCTCCCCTACAATGTGAAACAATGTTCAGGGAGAAGAAAAGCTAACAGTAATAATAATACGAGCGTAACTGGCAGCAGAAGCAACATTCAAAACACACCAAATATAATGGAATTATGTACTAGAGCTCTCAAATGAAATTTAACTGAGATAAATGTATGATTCTGTAACTTGATTTTAAAATAGTAATTAAAATAAGATAAGATAAGGAAAACATGGATTAACAATTAGTCAAAAAGTCAAAGATTTTAAAGTTTCAACTCTCAAGAAGTTCAGTGTAACACAGTATTTTTTTCAAAAAATCAAACCAAAAATAATAAATAAAATACAATACAAAAAAACAAAAACCTAACACGGTGAAAGGCTACACTAGCAGAACTATAGTCATGAGAAAAAGTGAGCTGGTGTCTCATGGTTTTCTCTTAGTCAGACTGGATCATGAGTTTTGTGCACATTTTATAAAGGTCTTTGAAAAATCACAGTGATAGAGAAGGGAGAGCATAAAACAGTGAAAATACATGTGAAGATCATTTAAAAAATTCAAGATAATGAATATATAATGAACATCAGTACAAGTTATAAAGTGCCTGAAGGGAGGCCAGAAAGAATGCAGATGATGAAATGACCCTTCTTTTTATAAATGGAGACATTTGCCCTAGATATCTTCTCAAAATCACAAGAAACCTGTTTCACACCCAATTCATCACATTCAGGGTACTAGTTTCTACTACAGAATACACTTTTTAAAAAAATAGCTTCCAAATTGGCATGTGGAAGCAAAATTGGACAAATATAACTGGCAGATAACAACCTGGGAGACGATATGGAAGATTCCCCCTGAATAATACAGAAATGCTTTGACCTAGCAATTCAGTGGCTAACATTTTATCTTATGGATATATTTGCACAAGTGGGCAATGGAAGCAGATGGTCACTGCAAAATTGTTCTGACAAAATAACAATAGTAATAATAAAAGTAAATGAAGGAAACCAGTCAACAATTGAGTTATATCAATAGAATACACGTGTACTAATGGAATAATAATCAGTAGCTAGACACCCTCAGGTTGAAGAATATGGAGCCCTTTGCAGAGAGAAAAAGAGATACAGGAGGGACATCATACCTCTACCTAGAAAAAGTGACTGGGGGTGGGGCAGGGGCTAAATAAAGTTGTTGCAAGCGCAATTAAAATATGTGAAAATCATGTGGAAGCAAAATAAGGCTCATTCTGTTTGGTTTCAAAGGGGAATGAAGAAATGGAACATGCTGAGAAATAAATTTCAGGTGAACCAGAAAAAATTTTTTCTGGGGTTGCCGGTTAGCTCAGTTGGTTAGAATGTGGTGCTAATAACACCAAGGTTGCTGGTTGGATCTCCGCATGGGTCACTGTGAGCTACACCCTCCTTAAAAGAAAAAAAAAATTTTTTTCCAATCCATAAAACTGGCCAAAAATGTGTTGGTTGCCCAAGAAATAAGTGTTCTCTCTCAGAACGTGTTTAAGCATAGGCTAAGTATGCTTTTTATGAAACAAATATCATAGAGATACTTTAAAAATTAACTGTGTGGTTAAAACTGGGAAAGTTATTCTTATAGTGCATTATTCTACCTTGGAGACATCACACCATCTAATCCGTTCTGCCATCTCGAACAAGTCAACATGATTTGGGTAATAAAAGATTTTCATGTCTAAAATGAAGGCTTAAAAATAAAGGAGGGAAGGAATTAATCAGAGATTCTTCTTGTCTTTGGGGACAGCAAAGTTCCTTATTTAAAAAATTTTGTTGTTGTTGTTCAGTGTTAAATTAGTGGTAGCTCAAGTGGTTACATACCCTTAATGCCTGTTAGCTCAGTATGCATCAACTTCTGTTGGAGGAGACAATGACCCGACTTAATATTTCACCCTGGAAGCAATATGATGGGAAATCATTTAGCTGCCGGCACAGCTGCACAAACAGCTTTAGGACCCTGAGGGAAGGGGGGTGTTCTCAGCATAACTCGAGAAGGGAGAAAAGATGCTTTAGGACAGGCAAAACTGGCATCTCTCACCTTCTCAGCAGAACTTTACACAAGTCCAGGAGCCCTGGCTCTGCTGGTATTTCACAGTGGCACTCCGTTACTAGCGTTCTCTTGGTGTGTACCTCTTGCCACTTTTAAGTTTCCAGTACAGGTACATTGTGTGAGAAAGTGACTTTGGAACGCCAGGGAGGCTACTTGCTAATTGCTGTGACTGGAAGCAGAACCGAGTCCTCTTGGCGGTAGTGGCACAGCACTGATCATGGACTTGGAAATGAAGCGTCTTAAAGGAGAAGTGAAGGAAGGAAGCAGCAAGAGACGGGGTCTTTAGTCATCCTATGCCCTTGGTTGACTTGTGGCTCAGAACGTATAATTTTCTGTGGTTCAAATCTGATGTATTGTGGTTGTGTAGAGAAAAACAGAGGGGGGAAAACCAGCAGGAAACAGGGAAGTGCACAAAGGCAGTGCCTCTACGATGTGGTAGTTTTCCTTAAAAGTAATTTCCTTGTTGTTTTATGGGCTATACAATCTTTGAATACTTCATTCTTTCGCAGATTGCTCTTTAGATTTAAGTGTGAGCTCATAACAATGAAATATTTAACAACAAAATGTCTTTTAATGGATCAACTCGCTGGGGGGTCTATAACACTCGCATACCTAATTAGAGCTCAAAGAGCGGGCAGATGCAAACAGCAGAGGGCAGCATGTTTAGAAAACTCCTTTGGTTCTCAGACTAAGTCAGAGGATTATTTGGGGGCTTTTCTAAGTTTGAAATACTGAATGTGAGTGGATGACAAAGAAGCGTTGCTGAATTGCATAGGCTCCGAATAGTGATGGTGGGAGGGCGGGCGGTTGAAGGATTTGTATGGCATTTGTTGATTTTTAATTGTTTTACTGTTTACATATTCATTTGGATCAAGGACTATTGTATTGGCTTGGAATAGTTACACTTTTCTGTCTGTTGCTTCAACTAAATAAAAAACTAATTGTAACCAGCTTCAAATTTTTCTTAAGAGTGGAAAGGCAGTGAGTGAGAAAGGCAGTCAGAGGAAATAAAGGCTTGTGTTAACAGAATCCCATCCCCATTTCTTGTGGGGCTCATTTCCCTCCAGTCCCTCAGTTTTTCATTTAGTTGCGGGAACTCAAATATTCCTCTTGGTCTGAGAACTTATAAAAGTTTTTCTCTTTGAAACGCATAGGCCCTATTCCTATTACAGTTGAGCTCATAGTAGGAAGCTGTGCATACGGAAGCCCAAATGTGGAGTATAGATAATAAGTGAAACTGGAGCTCTGAGGATCACCATTTTAAACCATAGTGATACATCCTTCTAAACGCCTATAATAACAGCAACAACACTTCTCTAAGCGACTTCCACATAGGCACAATATATAGCAAAAGTCTAGGTTAGAGGCCTACTTCTTTTCTCCTATGCACCTTGTAGTTGCTGTTCAGATAAGAACACAATTTTTTATTTCTTTGTTTTAATTTATAGCTTTCTGACATGTGAATGTATGCATATATATACAGAGGGTGCCAAAAATGTATACACATTTTAAGAAAGGAAAAACTGTATGAAAATTGTAATACTCAATATATATCGATAACAAAAGATGAATACAAGTCACATTTGACTTCTGCAATGACAAGAGGTGCTCAAAGTGGTTCCCATCAGTGTAATTTTAATACAGTTTTTTTCCTTTCTTAAAATGTATATACATGTTTTTGGCACCCTCTGTGTGTGTGTGTATATATATATATATGTGTGTGTGTATATATGTATACATATACACACACATATATGTATATATACATATATTTACATGTATGTGTATATACACATATATGTATATATACATGTGTATACATATACACATATATACATATACATATATATGCATGTATATGTATATACACAAACATATACATATATGTGCATGTATATGTATATACACAAACATATACATATATGTTGTGTATACATATACACAAACATATATGTGTATATACATATACATGTGTGTATATACATATATGTGTGTGTGTATACATATACATATATATATATATATATTTGGTTCTCATTTTATACCTTTTCATAAATAAAATCATATTTGAAATCTGACCATATTCTTTCTGGCTTTTAAAAAAAATCAATAATATATTATGGAGATCTGACCATATTGATTCATGCAACTATAATTCATCCATTTTACTACTCTATTGTACTTATACCATTGCATGCAAATATGTAAATGTAACCCAAATCATATTTCCATTTTATTAGGAATGTTTCATTGAGTTTGTATTACCTAGAATTCCTACAGGAGCCAGATGGCTAACTCAAACTTAGTACATTGATAGAGTCTAATAACGGAGCTATTTTCCCAAAGTGTGATATGGTTTTAGCAAACGAACAAGGGATAATGCAGCACCCCAGGGCTGGCAACAGTGGAAGCCTTTCCTAGGCCCAGGTATCCGGAGGGAGAGAAAGCACTTACACAGACGTGGAGAAATATAGAGAAGCAAGAGGGAGAGGGCTGCCTGACAAGAACTGTGGCCTTCACAGGGGCAAATGTAGTCAATTTAGGATGACTTTGCAAGGAGGCAACTCAGGTATAAACTCACAAACCTCACCATTCTTTAAACCTCTCTGTACCTACAAGTGCCTCCCATTGACTGAAAAATCAAGAGCTGGAAGTCAAGAGAGCCAATGAATAATGTCCAAACTGATCTATCCATCTCCCAAAGCACAGATGTTGCAGCTGTGTCCTGAACTTTCTTATGTTTGTCTCCTGGAGGAAAAGGTTAGTTTTAGGGTTTACACCTAGGAGTTGGATTGCTGTGTCATCATTACCTGCACTATCAAAATTGCGTGATAATGCCATATGGTTTTCCAAAATGTTTGTATGGATGTGTACTCCAGTCGGCAGGGCATGATAATTCCTGCTGTCATGTATTCTTAATGTCACTTGATTTCTCAGACTTTCCTTTCTTCTTAATAAAGTTTGAGCAGTTTTTATTTTTCGTAATATCTGTTAAATTTTTCATAATATCTTATTCTGGAAACTATTGTTCATAGTTCTTTTCATGCATATTTTGCTATTTTTCTTATTAGAAAAATACAGAGAGTGACAAAAAATGTATACACATTTTAAGAAAGGAAAAAAAAAACTATTAAAATTACTCTGATGGTAAACACTTTGAGCCCCTCTTGTAATTGCAGAAGTCAAACGTGACTTGTATGGGTATGTATTGAGTATTACAATTTTCTTATGGGTATGTATTGAGTATTACAATTTTAATACAGTTTTTTCCTTTCTTAAAATGTGTATACATTTTTTTGGCACCCTCTGTATATATAATGAGTTCTCCAAAATTCATGTACTCTGATTTTTTATTCTTTTTCCAGTGTCTCTTGTTAATCACATGCTCTTAGTTTTCAGAATTTTTTTTCTTCTGGCTAAGGATTTTTAGTCTTGTTTAAAAAAATTCTTCCCTACTTAGTGTTCATAAAGATAGTTTTCTATACTGTCTTCTAAGTTTTAATTTTTAATTTTTTATACGTATCTAATCCAACTCGATTTTTATCATATATGAAAGTAAGGATCAAATTTATTTTTCCATGTAGATTATAAATTGTCTCAGTGGTTTCTGAATAATCCACCCATTTCGTAGTTCTACATTTTCCATTCTTTTAATCAGGATGTATATTACAATACCAAATCTATGCTTTAATTGTCATTGCTTTTAATGTCCTGATATCTGATTGGGCCAAATCTCTGTTCTGTTTTTCTTCATACTATTGACTTTTGCTCTTACATGTACACCGTTAGAATCAGTTTCTGCATTACCTTTTGAATCACTATTAGGATTTTGATTAGAATAAGTATAATCTAAAGATAATTTAGGTTTGTTTTTAAAGCTTAACTATATTGAACAGCTTTATTGAGCTATAACATTCACACATGCACACTGAATATTTTCTAACACCCATCATTCTTTTTTATTTGATCCAATGGTTGTTTAAAAGTTTATTTTTTAAAATTTCCAAGGATATGGACATTTAAAATTATTTTAATTTTTATTAATTTAAAGTGTAAGTGCATTGTGGTCAAAGACTATGATCTATATTAGAGAATTCCCTTGAATTTTGTTAAGACTTGCTCTGTCACCTAACACATGATCAATTTCCTTAAATATTCCATGCGTTCTTGAAGAGAAATGAGAATTAAATTTTTGGTTTAGTGCCCTATATATGTCGATTAGATTAAACTTGTTAAATATCCTGTATTTTTACTGATTCTTATACATTTTCAATAGCTCTCTAACAATCTTTTATTTTTAAGGTTGAAATATTAACATTTACAAATTAAAATTTCTCAAAGGATGTATTATAAAATATTTGCTTTGAGCTGGTCCAAGACTAAGTGAGGTAACACATTTCTGAATCCCTTAGGAAACAGAATCTCCTGTTCAATTCTTCTTTGAGCATGAATGCCCTTTCTGATTCCAGGGAGAGTCAGAAAAATGAAAGGCATATTTATGCAAGTTAGAACTCAGAAAGTGAAAGTTGACTATCTAAGAAGTAACAGCACCACAGGAACTACTGGAATTACCACAAGATAGCCTTCGTTGACAAAAATGAAAATCAACCATGTGGACTGGGGAGATTATAATAGTGTCTGTTGGACTGACACTTGCTCTGAATTTAGGAGGCTTTTGTAGATCTGCCCAGTCTTTTGTGATTAATGTCACCTTATTGCTAATCCCCTTCTACTACTGAGCAAGTAATAAGGACTTAGTGTAAACTTCATGCTCGAATGATAGGAGGATGACATTTTGTTCTAGTTAGTATTAGATGATACAAAATGTATCCCAACACCAACGCCTATTAATTAGAATGCCTATTTCACCCTACAGGATTTTAAGTTCAATATATTACATTCTTGGAGTAATTGATTCTGTGTTGCTGAAAGAATTTTTCAAGGTAAGGTCTGCTGAAGTCCTGGAAATCAATCGTAATGGAAGGTAGTTGTTCCTGAAATCTAGCTGCTCCGTGATTAATAAAACTGGTTGGCAACAAAAAAGAAAGTGTCAGAGATTTCTATGCCCCATGAAAACTGCTCATTAAATCAAGCTTCATATAAAATTGATTTTGACAAAAGAGTGTTCTTTGCAGATATTCTGGCACTTTCTGATGGGAGAATATCACAAATGTGAAAGCACTTATATATTCTCAAACATCTCTAGTTTCTTTTCTTGTCAAAGGTAGACAGACATTTAAGTGGAAAGCTAATTTTCCTGAGAATAGATCAGGAATAGATCAGTGAAAAACTCAAATTGGGGCCTTCCTCTACTTTAGCCCACACAATAATGTGTAGAGAGCTTCTCAATTTCTTCACAAAAGTATCATAAAGAATTTAATTAAAAACAAAATATTTGAAAAATTCTCTTAGCTACATACATGAAAAACTTTTGAAATAACTAAAAGATTAGCAGCACCAAAGAAATATACATTTGTCGTAAAAATGGACTGTTAGCTTTTACTGTATGTAGACATACACTCAGTAAAAGTTGTTAAATTTGCTAGAAAATAACTCATTTAAAAATACCCAGATCCATATTATTAAATCAGGTTAATCAGCAACACATAAGGTAGGACTCTGACCTCATTTTTCTCTATATCTCAATTTCTCCATCTGTATGACTGAGATGCGTTCAAACATTTCTATGATCTTTCCATCTTAAATATTCCTTGAATCTGTGATTTTATGTTCTGTTTCACATGCTATCAGGGTAATGGGTGGTCTCTCTGTCACATAACTTAGATGATTACATAATCTTTTGTTGAATATAATTCAGTAACACCCAAACAAACCTTGGTGTTCCCAAAGGAGAACAAGACTCAATATCATAAATCTTTGATGAATTCAATGTTCTGGCCTAAGAGATAAATCGCCAAGAAATCAGTTGATAACAAGACTTTTTTTTTGTTGTTATTAACTTTTACCTTTCTGGAGTTGGAAAATATGCAATCTAAACCTTTTATAGTTATATTTCCATATCACACAGTAAGCCTTTAATGCATGCTTATGAAGTGAATATCGAAATGTAAATAAACCCCATTTTTACTAAGTTCAAGGTTTGGTGCAAAGAAAAAAGGGAAAATCAATGAAGAAAATATGTAAAAAGATGAAAATTGTTAGAGAAATGTATTTCCTTTTTAATTGATGCAGTTTTTGCAAGAAAGAACAAATAAAAATGAATAATACAGGATTATTTGCTCATGGATGATTCATTCATTCAAAAACAAGTTTTGCCTCCTGGCATTTGTCTTATAATATGCTCTTATATGTGTGTGTATGTGTGTGTGTGTGTGTGTGTGTGTGTGTGTGTGTATCTAGATCTAGATAAATATAATACGGATGTGTGTTTACATGTTTTGGCATTTAAAACTATGTTACTGTTCTCTGATTCTACATGCTCCATTACTTACATTTTTAATACTTTGAATTTGCTGATTTTTCTTTTTCCGACTGATAGAAAAGGTCCCAGCCTGAAGGGAAGGATAATCCACAAAACTCCAGCTCTAGTAGTACCTCCTCTGCAAAGCCTATGTCCATTTTCTTAGAGAATCATATCATTCTGCTTTTATCACTAATAATCATCTATTCTGGCATGTACCATTTTTGTTTATGGTTCTTTTTTTTTTTTTTTTTTTGCTAATTTGTGCCATTTTTAAAGGTAGAAAACAGGTTTTCTTTCTCTTTGCACTACTGGGGAGGGAGGGACAGAAGCAGGCTAAACGGAGAGAAGGAGAAATCAAGCATTGTCCTCCGTTTTCTAAGTAGTTACTTCCTGAAAGTGAGCTTCGGCCTGGTAATCGCATAAGGTTAAGGTCTGCATTACCTTGAATCACAGCACTGCACCAGGAGTAGTCCCCGATTGTGGAAACTATTTTCTGACTACATGATACCCATGACAGATAATCATTTACACGATAGGACAAATGAAGCCACATATATATTTCTGAGAATTGAGGAGAACATCAGTGCAGACAGCTCTGTGTATGCAGGGGTTTTAGCCTAGTAGCTCTGCCAAGCTAAGCAAGTTATACCTTTTGCTCAGAGATTTTCAAAACAATAAGTATATGCTTTTTTCCAAATAAAACATGTCGAAAAGGAAAAAAATAATCCACTAGATTTCCCTGTTTACTCTGAATCATTAGTTTGGCAGGAGAGGAAAGATTTTTTGGGGGATGGGGTCATTTTCTTTCCCTCTGAGGGTAAAAATTACCCAAACAGCCTCTTGTTTTTTCTGATTCTGGCTGGTCTCTAAGAGGGTGAACTCCAGTAAAGAAAGGTACGTGTATTCTACCAAAATGATCTATGGGGGGAAAAAGGCTTTATGATGGTCATAAATCTCACAGCCTCTGAGAAAAAGTCCAGAGCAGGCGCGTGATGCCATCTGAGTGACACATATAAATGATGCATTTTCTGCTAGAGCCACAGCTCATCTCCATAATCCCCACAACTGCTGAGAAGACACAGTGAGAAATGCAATCTATCCAATGCCATGGCTAAAACAAAATCAGCTGCAGTTAATCATTTATCGACCTCCCCAAATCATAAGCCCAGAAAGTAAATACCATCCGTAGACTGCAATGATCCAGGGAATTGTGTAGGAAATCTTGCATTTATAAATAAAACCATACACAACAACCAAGACTGGCATCTATATGAAAGCATCAGTACTGTATATTCCTTTTATTTCACTAGAATTTCATTCTTAGGAATGAAGGATTACCTTAATATGTAAAGCTATGATAGTAGGAAAAGAAGTTTTATTTAAACTTTCAGAAGCCAAATTTTCTTGACAAAACAACCAAAACTCCCACTTCAGTTGAATTTTCTAACCAGAGATAAGAAGATTTCTGTAGAATTTCAATTAATTTGCTTATTCTGTAGAGTTGACAGTTTATGGTACACATGTCACAGGTAATAGGAGATATTTGGCCTGTGGAAATGGAGACACACATGTGAATGTTTGGAAAGCCCTCCATGACAACCCACCATCTCCTCCTTCCTGCCAATGTTTAATCCCTACTTAGGGTTCCTGAGACAGTGAACACTTAGGAAAGCAGTGAGTTACTGTAAATGGCAGCTCTCTGCTTATCTTCTTACAGGATACAGTCTTTTTTCAGTCTCCTTTTCCCCCCAGCCCTGATCCTCATTTTTCCTCCTGTCATGCTGTTGCTCAAATCTAACTGTCCTCTTATTCCACATTATTGAGGAAATAAACGAAGGCTGAGAACGCAAACAAAGAAAAGTCACTGACCTCCTTTTAGGCACTCATTAAATATAAATATATATTTAAAAGGACTAAATTGTACAAAAGGACTTTCTGATTTGCTGGAGCCCATAACTTTTAATTTATCAGACCTTACAACATTCAAACAGAATATGTTGTTTCAGAGATTACAATATTTATTGTTTTCATCATCTGGTCCACACTTACCATAGGAATATATATTTGATATAGTGGAAAACATGTAATACATACATGCACATAGACACACCTATACATACACACACACACACATAATAGAGCAAATTCTAATATCTCAGAATCTTATAATGGGCAATAAAAGCTCCCATTCTGGGTAGCTCAGATAAATGTTACAGGCTTTGGACACAGCATTCCCCCCCCCCACTTTATTTATGTGAAGGGACTACTAGGTACCTTTACATTTTATGGCTTTACTTGAAGATAGAACAAATTGAATAAACAATTGCAAAGATACACAGCACGTACAAAATTCATTCCTGCTATTATTGGAAATCATGTATATGGAAAGATATTTTACACAAACAAGAAAAAATGGACACATATTCAAGTGACCCTAGATCTGACAGACACATTTACAAGACTTGATTATAAGCAAAATCAGTGATGCCACCTGATACAATAAGTAATCAGTTGTTTATCATCAAAGTATTTCCTTTTTCCTCTAGAACTTTAAAAATGTATTTTCAAATTGGTACTTCTGTGTAGATCTTATCTTTTCTGTAGGCTTTAACTCTGCAGGGCAAGGAACAGAAAACTTAAAATCTGCTTTTGCCTCCCACAGGAGTACGTGCGCTGTTGCCACCTAATGCCTGCAGATTGATATGTTGTTGGAAAAGCACAGGTCTAGACAAAAATCCATTCTTTCCTTGTCACAGCCTGAAGCAATGGAATCAGGCTTTCACTTATTAGCATAATTGTGCTTCCTCACTCCTGCTGGCTCTGCAGGGGCACAATGATGCCCCCCCATACTGCCATGCCAAACACTCCCACATATTCTCACCCCTATTGTAAGCCACCTGCCAGGGGCATATCCAACATTCTACGTGCCCCCAAGTACCCCTCTTACTCAGCAAGGCAGCACTTCTCCATCATCAGACTTTGGACCATCGGCACTTCTAGGATTACTGGGTGGAAAGGTAGAAGTCTAAAGTTGAAAGTCATGGCTATACTTTAGAAAAATATTATAAAAAGATGATGCCCTGCCTAAACAGTACATTTTCTATTTAGAAAGCACTGAAACTTGGTCAACAAATATGAATGCTCCAGGCAGGCAATTCACACAGTAGAGATATAAAAATAGACTAATTGAGATGGCCCACATACTCAAAAAGATGTGCTTGTGTAGCTGCAGGTTACATTGAAAAAGGTCTCTTACTCATATTTTTAAAAGAGTATAGAGATCTTTTAAAATAGTGGTTTAATTTTTAATTTGCTAAAAGTGGTTTTAAATTATAAAAGATTTCAAACATACCAGTAACAGAGGAGAAAATATAACAGAAATCTATGTGCCCCCATTGCTATTGATTAAACAGATGACGCCATCTTGCTGCATAGGCTTTAGGTCTTTACAGAAAAGGAAAAAAGCGATTATAAAAGTAATCTAAGTTAATTATTAAAAATTAAAAAAAGAAAAATACAAAGAATAAAGATCCTAATGATACTCTTATCATGTTGATATCCCTATGTGTGTTATATATTGGAGGTGCCAAAAAACTGTATACACATGACTTGTATTCATCTTTTGTTATCAGTATATATTGAGTATTACAATTTTAATACAGTTTTTTCCTTCCTTAAAATTTATTGTGTTGGTGCAAAAGTAATTGCGGTTTAAAAGGTTAAAAATAACTGCAAAAACCGCAATTACTTTTGCATCCAACCTAATCTATCCATTTTTTGGGCACCCTCTGTATTTTTGAGAATTGAGATCATATTATAAACCTTGTTTGCCCATGTAAAAAAAAGGTTGTTTTAAAATATGATTTTCAGATTTTTTTATAATGTCTTATTGGCTTTCATTAACCTATATTTGGACAATTAAGCTGTTTTGATTTTCACTATCATAAAGAATTATGGTAGTCATGGCATTCATTTCTTCCTCTTACTCCCGAAATCCAGCCCTGCAACAGCACCTACCAGTTGTAATTCCAAATGTAAATGGAAACTGTATTCTTTCTTCCTTCCCTGACTTTAAACTTTAAAGATACCATCTAGACGAGAGCTTTGGTAACAAAGTGTGGTCTATGGGCCACCACTATTCCTATCACCTGAGAGCCTGTTAGAGATGAAGAATCTCAGGCCCTATCTCAAACTTACTGAGTCAGAATCCAAACTGCAGCAAGATTCATCATGAGAGAATCACGTGCAAGTAAAGCTAAAGAAGAATGACTGTAGTAAAAATCACCATCATCTTTTTTAGTTTGAAGAAGATATTCTCCATTATGATTAGCAAGTATCTTTCTTCTATGATGAGATTATCAAGAATCTTGCCTTCCTTTCCCTTCCCTTACTTTTCCTTTCCTTCCCTATCTTCTTAGGAGCTATGATTAGATTTGGAGTTTCCTCATGATCCTTTTTAGACTTCCTTGAACCTACTGATGTAATTGATTATACTGACAGAATATCAAACTTCTGAAATGCCAGCTTGGTATGTTCTGCTAATATAATATTGAACTGAATTTCTTTTGTGTGCGCCAATGTGTTTTTCTCTTATTTTTTCCTTTTAATATGTTTGTTTTCTTTTTTTTAGTCTATTTTGCTTTATTTTTATCTTCAAATAATTTGGAAGTTGAACCATTTATTTTGTTTACCTTATACTTATCTTTTTTAATATTAGAAACTAAAATATATTTACTGACAAATATAAATGAAATATAAAGTAATCAGTATTCTTATCCTTCATGTTCTCCTGCCAGCAATAATACATTCTGAGATTTATAATTTTTGTTTGTTTATTATAGTTAAATTGAAATGTTTTCATTTTTAAATTTTTCTTTGAAATTTTAATATTAAATTCTGTTTTTACAATAAGTAAAATAGTGCTTTAGATATCATTATATTTTCTACTGAATTCAAGATTCATCATTGGTACTTGTATATTTCAATAATTCAGTTGGCTGCGTTATGAATTTGCGTAGTTTCTAAGCATTGTTTTTGGTTGTTACATCTTCTAAATTTTTGCATATTTGAGAACTTTTTTTGTATTACTGTTCCATATGAGTGCAAAGTTGCATAGGTATAGAATTTTGGGTTCACAGCATTTTCCCTTCTAATTTAGTTAGAATTTGCTCCACTGTCTTTGCAGTACACATTGTCAGCTGCCTTCCGAGTAGCCATTGCTCTCTCTTTCCTTCCTAATCCCAATACTGATCAGCATTCTCACTATTCATTCTCCTTTCCCCCTTAGCCAAATGACTCAGGGATGTTGAGCCTATTCTGAGCTCCCTATTGGTTTATGGTGATCTTGTTCTAATTACCAAGGACTGGTTTGGGATTCAGCATGTGAATCAATTCTAATTAATACTTTATAAATGAAATTTACTGGAGACTCCTGGGAAAGATTTGTCACTCTTAAGACAGAAGGCCAATAAGAGACCTTCTGTCTTATAATTCTCTGAATATCATCGTATCTATATATTCATTTACAGGTAGCCATGTTGTGTCCAAACCAATAATTAAGCCAACACTGACAATGGCAAAGAAGATTCAAAATTATGTGTCATCAGTGAGATTAGGGAGTCATTGAATAAGTCAACTTATCTATGGGCTTTCTATCATTTTATTTATTTTCTTTATTAATTATAATTAGTTAAGTCATGGTTGTTGTAATTTGCAGGCAAAAATTATTTAAGCTAATATAGTCCTACTTGTCTTTAATGATACAGCTAGAATTCAAGGATGAGCCTGATATAATTCCCCTTCTTTTTCTGAAGCATGCTTTTAGAATTTGTTTCTTATTCTTCAATTCTAAACATTTTTACAGAATATGTTGATGTCTTGATCTCTGTTTAATCATTCCCAGAATGTGAAAAATGCTGATTGTTTTAAACTACAGATTCAAGTCTCCCTTTATTTCAGGATATCTGTCCTGTACTGTATTAGAAAGTATTTATGGTCTTTCTTTTCCAGAATTTTGGGAATGTTGCATGCTTGTTCTGAATTAGCTTGTTCTTTATATCTGCCATATTTTCTCACTTTCAGATCTGCCCTTTGCAGATGTATTTTGTGTGATTTTCTTAAGCCTATTTTTCATGTTCTTTCTACTAATCACTTTCAATGAATCCTCACATTAGTTATTACACCCACCATGTGAGGTAGGTACTTATGTGAGATCCATTTCTGTAAAATTAAATTAAGGAATTGATTTATCAAATAATTTTGCCAAAGGATATGTATTTTATTATAGGCATAATCAAGATTCAGAATCAGGTCTGACTCTTAATCTGAAATCTTAAATACTTGGAGTATAAAACTTAGTTTAGTGTAAGAGAAGATTCTGAAGTCATACTACCTGAGTCAAATCATGATCTTAATATAAAATGCATTTTATGAGATGATATAATTCATACAAAAATATGCTATGCTATGCTATACTATACTATACTATACTATACTATACTATACTATACTATACTGCTTCCTATCAGCAAGTAGCAACCAAATGGTACATTGATAGATTAGGACATTTTCTTGAATTTCTGCTTTTGACAGTGGGAGACTATTAAGTTATAGTGACCAGCCTGACTCACTGTCTTTATCCTCTCAATTTTCTCTCACTGGTTCCCTCATATTCAACTATGCTCATCTCATAGTCTCTACCTCTAACCTGATCACCACCATCATTTCGTGAAAACTACAAGTGCTGCAGAGTCAGATGTCCCTGGGTTCAAATCTTGACTTCCTGGCAATGATCTTGGACTGTCATTTCACCTCATTCAGCCTCAATTCTCAAACCTATTGGAGCAGATAGCATGTGCTACATATGCCATGACGACTAGTTCAGGCGCTTGTCTTACAGCTTCTTATTATAGGTGCCTATAACGCTCTAGCTGAGGGCTTTCTTGGACTACAGGAGCATGTTTGACCTGTGTGTGGAACTGGCCACAAGTGCTGGGCTGTTGATGTACCTGGAAGCAGCCCTTAAACATGGTGCATGCAAGTTGGAGGTTAAGACCTGAATTCTTTATCCCTTGGATGGAGTAACCACGAGACATATTCAACAATATCTTACAATTTTTACACTGAGATTGAGTCTCATTTAGTATAATCGTGACCTATTTGTTAACATAATTTTTGTGGCTTCCTTCTCTTCCGTTTTTGACTTTTCTACTCTACAGTTGGTTATTGGGTGGGATCATCTCCCAAATAAAGTATTTACACTTGAATCCTTATTTCAAGCTCAAATTCTGAAGGAATGCGAACTAAGACACCTGCAATTGTGAATAATAATACTAATAATTACAACACCTAATTAATTGTACACGGGACAATGTAATGAGGCCTTTTTATACACTCTCATGAGCCAATTGAGATGATATTATTATTATCCTAATTTAACAGATGATATAACTGAATCACAGAAAGGAAGTAACTTATCTAGTCACACAGACTTGTACTGAGATGAACCAGAACTCCAATTCCAGAGCCTTGTACTCTTCAGTCATTGCATTATATTTTCAGCTGACTTATGGAAAAAGGCAAGAGTCTAGGATGGAGGGATTAATGAAACAATCAACTTGTAAACCTTTCAAAATTTTTTTTTTTTGCTATAAAAGGAGAACAGAATGATATAAGAACCTTTGTGGGGAGGCAGTAGGCTGAGATTAGGATCATATTTGCATTACTGGAAGATCACATGAGGGAAGCAAGAGGAGACTACTTAGAGGCTGTTGCAATAATTTCAGGAATGGTTGACTTTACTACAGAAATGGCAGCAGGAATGGAGAGAAGTGGATAAATTTTACAAACATAAAGAACATAGTATCGGTTATACCTAACGATGCATGCAAGTAGTGATGAGGGGAGAAAAAGGCTTCAGAACCTTCCAGGTTTCTGACTTCATTGACAAGGCAGTAAAAGTTACATTTGCTGATATACAGGCAACAGGAAAAGAAACTACTGTAGGAAGGGATATAGGTTTACCTAAGAGATACAGGTAAACAATCTGTTATAATATCGAGTAGAATGCATTAACATAGGGTAGATACAGGGGCATTGCAGATACATTTGGCATCTAACTCAGTCCCAGGACATGATCAGTGAAAGAAGAGATATCTAACATCAGAAATGAAGAATGAAGAGATGCTAACTACATCTATCCATATCCTACATATCTAAACTACATTTACAGCCAGGTGATTCACCTTTTGGAAGCTGTTCCTCTCACAGTTTTTAACATGTTACAATTGGATGCTAGCTTATTTAAGTTTAAGGGCATTCCCCCACCTCAAAAATCTCTAAATAGCATTAAAAATATAGAGCTTAATAAAATTTAGTGTAGCCATCATCCCTTCCTCCCTCTGCCTCCTCCTTCTCCACTGACATTATAAACACTAGTTCACATTTCACATGAAAGTTAAAACACCAGTCAGATACTGACAAATATAAGGCAAAAGCCTCTCAAAAATCTTTAAGCACACTTCAGGTAGAAATCATAGGAAGAAGTGTCTGCTAGCCTATTCTTTCTATCGTAAAATACCAGAACACTTACAGTTTATTAATGGAAATATGATTCTATATCAGTAGAAATATGAAGTTTTCTCATCAGTGAAGTGCGTGCTCAGATATTACTCTCAGGAGCTGAGTTTTCTTCTCTGAGGGAATTCCTAAATGTCAGCGCAGAGACCTAGAGAGAATTTCTAGATGTGATGAGTAAGATGATAGACCAGGGTATCTGTCTGGGTCATGCCCACTATAGGATAAATTTCAGTCATGGAAAACTCTAGAAACAACCTCTTTTTGAAATCCATATACCAAAATCCACTATCAAATAGTTTGTTATACTAGTGTGGTAGACAGAATAACGGTCCCCCAAAGATATCCTAATACCCAGTACCTGTGAATATGGTACCTGACATGGCAAAAGGACTTTGAAGATGTGATTAAGGATATTGATATAAGGAGATTATCCTAGGGCTTAATCTAACCACCAGCGTCCTTATAAGAGGAAGGCATAGGAACAGAGTCAGGGAGAGAAAACATAAGGGAAGAAGCAGAGATCAGAGAGGAGGGAAGATGCTATGCTACTGGTTTTGAAAATGGAGGAAGGGGCCACGAGTCAATGAATGTGGTGGCTTCTAGTAGCTGGAAAAGACAAGGAAATTGATTTTCCCCTAGAGTCTCTAGAAGGAGTACAAGCCTGCCAACATCTTGATTTTAGCCCAGTGAAACTTATTTCAGACTTCTGACTTCCCAAACTACAGAATAATAGATCTGTGTCGTTTCATGCCAGTAAGTTTTTAGTATTTCTTATAGCAACAATAATAAACTTATACAACTAGTAAATGGCATTATCATTTATGACAGACAACACTGTAGTTCAATTATTTTGAAGAAAGTCATTCTATATGTGTTAATACACCCTGTCTTTGGAATGCAATCAACTATATAGATAGATAGATAGATAGATAGATAGATAGATATCTATATCTATATCTATATCTATATCTATATCTATATCTATATCTATATCTATATCTATCTATCTATATCTATATATCTATATCTATATCTATATATATATATACAGAGCAGCCATTAATTCACATAGTTTTTTTATGGTTTCAATTTATTTTCTGGATGAAGAAACTAAATCATGCCATAATAAAATGTAATAAAGCACCCAATAAAGTTACAGAAGAGTATCTGCAGCCTTAGAACTGTGATATCCAGTCTGGTAGCCACATGTGGCTATTTCCCCTCAAATTTAAATCAATTAAAGCAAAATAAAATTAAAACTTCAATTACCCATTCCCACTAGCTACATTTCAGGAGCTCATTAGCTATGGGTGGATAATGGTTACCATATTGGAAAATGTGGATTACAGAATGTTTCCATCCTTGTGTTGCTTTCAAACATGTTTCTTTTTTTTTTTTAATTTGGCCACAAAATTTCTCACAAGACCTCTCTTCCAAAATGGATATTGAAATCTTAAAATTGAAAACATATTTACACTGCTTATAATTTCATTTTTTTATTTAGAAAAGCCTGAAGAGAAACACCAAAGCATAAACTATAATGAATTTCTGCCTCAGCAAAAAATAAATCAATATCTGGAAAATCAGTAGATAATAAGAACATACAACTAACATTTAAGAGTGACAAAGCACTTTTGAAAAATTCAAAACAGAAACAGAAAAGAGTCCAGCAAGAAAGAATCAAAACCCCAGCCTAGAAAGAGTCATTGTAAATTAAAAAACAAGAATAAACTCACAGGAGCATGCACACACGTGTGCACACAAAGACACACACAAACACAGGTTTCCCTCCTTCCTTGTGGAAGAGGGCAGAGGATCTTTAGAAAGCATATAAACAACCATAAATTCTACTCCAAAGAGAAATCATTAGTTTAGCTTGCTTTGGTTTATAGAAAATATCTACCTGTAATTAAATAATTAAATGAAACCAGGATCTATAAAGGTATAAAAGAATAAATGTTGACTCTTGGAATTATGCTGTTCAACGTGCTACCGATGTTAGTATTTTTACACACATGATCGATGTTGAAATTAGATAGAGGAGACTGGTTATAATGAAGGAGAAGCAGGCAGAGCTAATACTCGACTTGCCCCTAAAGTTTTTTTTGCAGTGCAGTAACATTGATATTAAGGACGAGTATGCATTGCAATAACATGGAAACCTTATATCAGAAGTTTGAGAGGAAATAAAGGAGGTATACAAAAAAATGCTTCAGGATGTCGGAAAAGCTGGATGATGATAGGAAGATGGACTACAACTTCCTGTATTGATGACTACAATGTCTTAAGAAGGAAAAGGGGTTTCTGGCCTTGAGGGAGAGGCAGCATAAAGTTGTGCTGAGGCAGACTTCAAATAACTAAGATGGAAGTGCTATCAAGGACACAGAAAGACATAATACAGAAGCAGCCTGTCACGTGCATTGCACACTTAAATTCCCAAGATTTTCTGGAGAAGCCATAACCACCAATCTGTTTACTTTGATGGCCCATCTAGCGGCCCAAGGGCAGAATAACCCAACTGGTGCAGGCTGCCAGGTAATCGGCAAAGGACTCAAGAAGAGGAAAACAAAATCTGTTATTTCCAAAAGTTTGCAGTTTCTCCTTTTCTCGTATTTAAATCCTATTTTTACCTTTCATAGATGAAATCAATGTGTGCATTAGATTCCCTTGTATACAAATAAAATACCATGCTAATAATTATATATATACGTTTGAGTAGTTATTTGGCAGGCAGATTGAGGCGAGATGAAAAGTTTAGAGGGAAGCTTTGGCCTGGGTTAAAGCAGGACACACTCCAGATCCCCGAACGAAATGATTATAATCCTCTTTAGTCACACAGCCCCCTAAAATAGGCTTTCCACTGTTCAATTTCCTATTACACTCAAAATGAGCAGAGAGTTTATGTGGACTTGGGGACTGTACAACTTCATTACCCTGAAAGGATAAAGTCAGGATTTACCTGCACAGGGAAACAATGTCCCACTGCTTTTTAAAAAATAAATTTTTTGGTTTAGAACAGTTTTAGATTGATCAAAAATTGCAGATACATGCAGTCTCTCCTATGGTATTACATCTCACATGACATTAGTATGGCATATTTGTTACAACTGATTAACTAATGTTGATACACTATTCTTACTAACTAAAGTCCATAATCTTTCAGATTTCCTTAGTTTTCACCTGGCTGTGAAAGTTCACTAGACATTCTTCATTTTTTAATTACCTTACCAGTTTGAAGATTACTGGTCAGGAATTTTGTAGAATTTCACTCATTTTGGATTTGTGTTATGTGTTTCTCATGAGTAGACTGTAGTTATGTGTTTTGGGGAGGAAGTCCCTAAGGATAAAATGACATTTTCTTATCAACATGACTAATCACTGATGTTCACCTTGACTGCATGGTTGAAGCAGTGGCAGGTTTCCCCACCAGACAATTACTCTTTTTTTCCCCTTTCCATACTGGACTTAATTTTTGGAAGGAACTCACTATGCCCAGCCCATACCTAAGGAGTGGAGAGTTATGTTCTAGCTCCTTGAGAGCAGCACATCTATATAAATGATTTGTAATTCTTCTTTATGGGCAATATGTCTACTTCCCCCATTTAAGAATTTATTTAATCATTTATTTATACATTTATGGACTGACAATTGTTTGTTTTATATTTGGGATTATAATCTGATACTTCTTTAGTTTTTTTTCCTCCAATCTTTCCATTTTTGCCCATTGGGAGGACTTTCAGTTAGTTAGTTCATGTACCCTTTGGACATACACCTATCAATACACCTAGCAAGTTTTTGGGTTTATTTTTAATATTTCCTTACATTCTAGTACTACAAAATGCTCCAGGCCTGTCTTGTATATTTCCTGCCTCAGTCTTAGAACCAGCCATTTCCCCCAAGGAGCCCTGATTCCTTTCCTTGGATGAAGGCATTAGAACTAAGATCTGAACACTAGGTGGACTTGTTGCTACTGGGATGTCATGGCTTAGGCCTTGTCAGGTGACAGAGCAAGGGAATGCACCTGTGTATATTAAGCCACATGTATATACACTTACCTAAACCAAACATGAGCTTAGACTGATGTCTCCAACTCCTTGTACCATAGAACCACTCTAGTCTCTTCCTTTGTTTATCTGTAATTTCCCACTCCAACAATGAGAAACCTGAATCTCACCATCTGTGATCCATTTACTTAATTTTCAGTTCCAGTATATGTGTAGAGTACCGTTTCCCCCCAAAATAAGACCTAGCTGGACAGTCAGCTCTAATGCATCTTTTGGAACAAAAATTAATATAAGACCCGATCTTATTTTACTATAATATAAGACCAGGTCTTATCTAACATAATATAAGACTGGGTCTTCTATTAATATTTGCTCCAAAAGACACATTAGAGCTGATTGTCTGGCTAGGTCTTATTTTCAGGGAAACACAGTAGTATCAGAATGGTCAACCTGAACCCCTGTGGGAGACAACATTACTGTATTTATGTACAGTTTATTTTGCCTTTAGTCTTGCACATTACACTCATTTCCAGTTACTTAGGTCACCACCTCTTCACTATGGTTACTTTGTCCATTTGTAGCACAGCTGGATTGCTTTGTCACATTCTAGATTCCACTTGCCACAAAACTTGTATGTCTGGAATAAATTCCACTTAGCTGTGGTTTATAATTCTTTTTATACATTTTTGGGTTAGATTTTCTGATATTTTGTTGAAGATCTTTGCATCTATATTCATGAGAAATATTGGCCTGTAGTTTCCCTTATTTTAAACATCTTTTGGTAATGGGTCAGATGGGCCACATAGAATGAATTAGGAAGCATTCCCTCTGCTTCTATTTTGTGGAAGAGATTGTGGAGAATTGACACCATTTGTGAAAAGTTTGGTGAAATTTATCAGTGAAATCGTCTGAGTCTGGTGTTTTCTTTTTTGGAAGGTTATTAACTGATTCAATTTTAACAGATATAGTAGGTCTTTTCAGATTATCTATTTCTCCTTGTGTGAGTTTTGGTAGTTTGTGTCTTTCAGGAAATTAGTCCACCACAGCTAATTTATCAAATTTGTGGACATAGAGTTGTTTGTAGTATTCTTCATTATCTTTTTAATCACCAGGGGATCGGTAATGATGACCTTCCTTTCATTTCTGAAATTGTCCAATTCTGCTTTCTGTCTTTTTTCTTGATTAGATTGCCTAGAGATTTATAAATTTTACTGACTCTTTCCCAAAGACCCAGCTTTTGGTTTTGTTAATTTTCTCTATTGTTTTCCTGTTTTAAATATAATTGATTTCTACTCTAATTTTTATTATTTCTTTTCTTCTTTTTATTTTTGGCTAAAAATGTTCTTCTTTTCCAGTTTCCTATGGTAAAAGCTTAGATTATTGACTTTAGAGCTTTTTTCTTTTTGAATATATGCATTCAATGCTCTAAATTTTTCTCTAAGCACTGTTTTCATTGCATCCTACAAATTTTGATAAGTTGAATTTTCATTCAGCTCAGAAATTATTTTTTAATTTCTCTCACTACATCTCCTTTGAGCCTTGTGCTATTTAGAAGCACGTTGTTCAATTTCCAAATAATTGGGGATTTTTCCAACTATCTTTCTGTTAACTGATTTCTATTTTAATCCCACTGTAGTGTGAGGACATACTGCATTTCGCCGTGTATAATGAGCACTTTTTTTTCCCAAATCTGTGAAGGAAAAATAAGGATGTGCATTATACATGGGTAGTATTAATTCCATATCTACATAAATGTTTTTAATTCTTTTATTTATGCTTATGAATTAAAAGTGTAATAATAAATAAATAAATGCTAAAATTTCTTTATAATACAAAAAACAAGTACCTAAATATAAACAAATAAAAATTTGAATTAAAAAATTAAAATGAAAGATTTTTTTTCCCTGAAAGTTTGGGCCAAAAACGTGGGTCTGCATTATACACGAAAGCACGTTATACATGGCAAAATGTAGTACTTATGTATGATGTCTATTCTTTTAAATTTCTTAAAGGGAGTTTTATGACCCAGAATGTGGTTCTTCTTAGTAAATGTTCCATGTGAGCTTAAGAAATATGTGTATTCTGCTGTTGTTGGATGGAACAGTCTATAAATGTCAATTAGATTAAGTGGATTATTAGTGATATTCAGGTCAACTTTATCCTTATTGATTTTCTGTCTCCTTGATCTATCAATTATTGAAATCTCAAGCTACAATAGTGGATTTGTTTATTTCTCCTTTTAGTTCTCTCAGTTTTTATTTCACATTTATTTACACTCTCTTATTAGGTGTATTCACATTTTAAATTATGTCTTCTTTGAGAATTGACCCCTTTGTCATTATGTAATGCCTTTCTTTATCCCTGATAATTTTTCTTGGTCTGAAGTCTACTTTGTCTGAAATGAATATAACTAGCTGCTCCAGCTTTCTTTTGATTAGTGTTAGCAATTTAGTTATAATTAACTGTTGCTATATTGGAGCCCTGGTCACAAAGCATAGGAGAGGGGAAGTGTTCTACAATATTAAGATTAAATATCCCTCATTTAGTGAGACTGTGTCTCTGAGATATGCTCTTTCCAAGTGTTTCTCAGTGGCACAGCTTTTATACACTTCTTAGGTGAGACAGGAAATCTAGATGGGGCTGGAGTGGAATATATGCCATTCTCGTAGGTGAGATAAGGTTCAAACTCTTCTACTCTATACAGTAGGCTTTTTAAATGGAGAATGCTTTCAAGTATGTCAGTATGATTATTCTCCCCCAACCCCTTCCAGAGCTCAGGGCAGATCTATCTTAGATCTTCACTATGAAAACTGGTTGGATTCTTAGAGGGCAAATCGATGGAAAAATGGGAGGCCCCCAAAACTGTGATCCCTGAGACTTTCTAACTCTTCAAGCTGGTCTATACTCAGCCTTTAGTAGTTCCTCAAAATTGCCACTTATGTGTTCCTAACATTTTATAGCTCCAGGGACTTCTGCTCTAGGTAACCAGAGCTTGACGCTGACTCTCTTGATTTTGCCTGTCTCTTTAAGATTTGTGGATAGAAGTTTTCTCTGTGATCTCATTTCTCTGATGAATCCAAGAAAAGTTATTGATTTTCATTGTGCTCACTTTTTCCTTTTTTGAGATTTTTATTAAAAAATATAGCTACCATACAACATTATATCAGTTTCACATGTACACCATAGCTGTTCAACATTTATATACCTAAAGCCAAGATATGAAGGCAGCCTGGGTGTCTGTCGATGGATGAATGGATAAAGAGGAAGCAGTACATATATACAATGGAATATTGCTTGTCCAGGAAAGGGAATGGATTCTTGCCATCTGTGGCAGCATGGCTGGAGCTGAAGTGATTTCTGCTGAATGGAGTATATCAGACAGAGAAAGACAGACACAATGTGATTTCACTTATATGTGGAATCTAAAGAACAAAATAAACAAACAGAAACAAACTCAGAGATACAGAGAATGTTTTGATGGTTGCCAGATGCGAGAGAGGTTGGGTGATAAGTCAAAAGGGGGAAGGGATTAAGAAGTACAGATTGGTTGTTACAAAGTAGTCATGGGGATGTAGGGTATAGCACAAGGAAGAGTCAATAATACTCTAATAACTATGTATGGTGTCAGATGGGCACCTTTGTCTTATAGTGAGGTTTGGAGTGATGACTTCCAAGCTCTTTACATGTTTCATCTGAAACTGGAAGTCCCCCCATTCCTTTTGTTGTATAAAATACTTTTATTGAGCCAAGTATTATGTGGAGGATAAAAATAATGAACAAATATCTAATTAATGCAAATCACTTGACTAAATCTTTAATAAAAATAAGCATTATCTGTCAAATAAACAGAAAATGTAACCGACAGTCTTATTTTAACAGTAAGGGGCAGTGGAAGGATAGAAGTTTCTAGATGGCTCAAATTGAATATGTGGGAGGTAGTATATGGAGGGGCATGGAAGGGGCTGTTGATACTTAATAGGGGTAAGAAAACAGGAAACAGAACCTAGAGACAAAGGAAGTATAATCTTACAGTATCGTTCTTTTGTGTAGATTTGACACAATTACCTTCAACTGGAGACAGTTATTTGAACAGAAAGTATGATCCTGCATTATTGAGCAGACAAACACTATGGAATCATATTTTATATATTCTATAAAGATGTTTAATTCATGACTTTATTCATTTGTCCTTTTACCATTTATTATTATTATTTTCTGAGTGACTATTTTATATCGAGTACTATTCTAAATACCAGAGATATATGTGCAGTGAACCAAATATATGGCATTTCAGCCATTATGGAGCTTATATTGCAATGTAAGCAAATAATTTAATTTTTTAAGTAGTCATGTAAAGAGGTAAAGAATAGAATGTGACGATGATATGGTCAGGGAAGGCCTCTATGATGATGTGACATTTGAGCAGAAACTTCAGGGATGGGACTGTATAAGGCACATGCATATCTAGGGGAAGAATATTCCAGGAAGAAGGAACAGCAAATGGTGAACTCCTAGTTGGTATGAGCTTGGCAAATGAGCAAGAAGGACATTTTGGCTTGAGTAGTGTAAGCTAAGGAGAGAGGTGACAAAGGGTTCTTCACCTAATTCCACCCTAGGGGTGGGTGTGCTTCCCTCACATCACCTTCAGTTCTCCAGACACTAGCTAGGTGTCCCAGAATTCAAACTCAATTCAGAAACTGTCTTCCTGGAGATAGCTTCAGATTCCACAGGTTCCGGGTTCAGTCCTATAAGACTGGCCCCCCACCACCATTGCAGACACCAATGGCAAGCCCAGGTTATCACCTGTTTTTCTGACCAACAGGCTATATATAGATTAGAGGTTTTGAAGACCTCTTTCTTGGACTTCAGATACCAGTCGCAAGTCCAGGTTGTTACCTGTACTTCTAAGTGACTGGATATAAATCAGAGGTTCCCACAACCCCCATCTTGGGTTTAATTAATTTGTTAGAGTGGCTCACAGAACTCAGAGAAACATTTTACTTACTAGATTACTGTCTTATTCTTAAAAAGATCTAACTCAAGAACAGTCAGATAGAGGAGATGAATAGAGCAAAGTATGGGGAAAGGGCATGGAGCTTCCATGTCCTCTCCAGTGCACCATTCTCCCTGAATCCTCATGTGTTCACCAACCCAGAAGCTCTCTGAACTTGTACTTTTGGGTTTTTATGGAGGCTTCATTACATAAGCATGATTGATTAAATCATTGGCCATTGATGACTGAATTCCATCTCCAGCTCCTGTCTCTTTCCCCAGGTCAGGGAGTGGGACTTCAAGTTCCAACCTTCTAATTGCATGGTTGGTTCCACTGCCAACCAGCTCCCATTTTTAGGTGCTTTCCCAAAATCGCCTCATTAACATAACAAAAGACACCTTTACAGTTCTCATCACAGGAAATTCCAAGGGTTTTAGGAGCTTCCTTCCAGAAATGGAGACAAAGACCAAATATATATGTGTATATATTTCTTATAATAAATCACAATATCAAAGGTGAAAAAATGAGGTTGAAGAATAAGGCAGAGGATATATCTTGTAGGTCAAGGTAAGGAGTTTTAATTGTATTATAAGTGAGATGGGAAAAAAATAAGATTTTGATCAGGAAAGAGACATGATCTGGTATGAATTTAAAAGATCATTTTTGTTGCTATATGGAAAATAACTATCCATGGAAAAACTTGCCCAAGGGAAAGTAGGTAGGGGGCTATGACAATTCTTCACATGGGAGTTGATGATGGCTTGACTAAAGTGGTAGCATTAGAGATATCTGTGTTAAGAAATGACAAGACTCAAAATATATTTTAAATATAAAACTCATAGGACTTAATGATTAATTTGAAGTCAGAGGTTAGGTAAATGGAATATTTTGGTAACTGGTTTGCCATTCAATATAGTACTAATGATATTCTATTTTCTTTATATCTAATTATTACAAGTAGGCTTTGAAGGAGGGCAGAATCTACCACCTCATTGGCATAAGGATTATGCCAGGAATATGCCTCTTTGCATAGGGATTATTTTAGACTGGTTATTTTAAAGAAACATCCGACATAGGAAAAGCTCTGAAAACTGAATAAAAGTTACCCTTTCTAAAAGACATTTACATTTATAAGGGAAATCTCCATTTGTAAGGGTGTCTCCCTCTCTGTACCAGGAAGAGAAGAAAAACTCCAAATCTTTAGAAAAACTTACCATCGGAAAACAAAGACTTAAATCTGTATAACAACCTTGACCTTGTTTATTGTGCTTTTCCTGGTAACCTCCCATAACCGGCCTTCCCCCAAGCATCTTATTTTGTCTTTAACTGGAGATGGTATTGAAGGTGGTGGCTTGGGCCATACGGGGGAGTTGCTTAGTTTTTCTGGGTATCTCCCATGTATACAGCAGGTATATATGTTATTAAACCTCTGCTTGTTTTTCTCCTGTTAATCTGTCTTTGATTACTGGGGCGTCTTAGCCAAGAACCTAGAAGGGGAGAGAGAAAATTATTTTTCCTCCCCCACAGCTTATATTGAAAGTATGAGAAATAAAAGTAATTATTACATTTATCAAGAATAGAGTTTTAGGGCCTCTTATTTTAAAAATGTCATTGATCTTTCAGATAGCTGCTGAGTGTCTACTCTGAACCAGGCACCATCAAGGAATTAGGGATACATCAGTGAACAAAACTTTAGAAATTGTTGCTTTCATGAAGTTTTCGTCCTGGTGAGGTTAGACAGACAATAAAAATTAAACATAATATGTTATATAATATGTCAAAAGATGATATATGCTGTGAATAAAATAGGAGGGTAATACTTCTCAAACTCTAAATTGCGTATTAATCAACTGGGGCTCTTTTAAAATGGATTCTGATTTTACTAGGTCTATGTGGTGGATTTCAGACTATGCATTTTTTAAAAAGCCCCCAAGTTTATATAACCTTACATTACTCTTCATCAAAGGAGAACCAAGAGTCTTAAAAATAGACTAAGGTGAAAAGATAGTAAATTGAGATAATACTCTAAGAGAAAACTGAAATAATAAAAATAAGGAAAGCTGATGAGGAAACCAAAAAGGAAAGAGTAAAATTAAAATTCACATTAAAAAGTGCAGATCAGGATTGACAATGCAAAAAAACAAAATAAAACAAAAAACGATGTAGAGGATAGATATACATGTTGTCTCATAAAAACAAGTCAGAAAAAATGAAAAATGAAAAAGAGAGGGGATTGAGATGAAGACTGGAATGTAATGCACTAATCTATAAATAATTGGAATAACTAAAGAAGAAATGAGGACAAATGGAACAAAGGCAATAACCTTGGTCGAAATCCTGGATGTTTCTCCTTTGCTATGAGGTGGAGAGGACAATGCTTACTAACATCACCACTGAAAATTCAGTCAGTTCAAAAAACAGCAGGCGTACTCTGTTTGACAGAGTGCTGTGCATCAGTTATTAATTCCAAATATGTAGACTACTATGCATTGGTCACCGATCCCAGGAAAAGACTCCAAAAAATTCTGCCCATTGCATCTTGGTATCAGAGTTGCCAAGGAAAACAACACAGTCAAGCACTGGATGGAAGAAGGCTCTACTTACATAGAGAAGAGACAGAGCAAGCTCACCTTTAATGGTGGGCTTCATTTCCCTATGGCCAGTGGGTCTCTCCCAGTGACGGGATGCAGGGCAGTTCATCTATGCACACCTCTCTGGTGCCTCAGTGGAAGGAACCTTGTCCCCTCCCCTCGGAAGACAAATATAACAGTGGGGTTGGTCAGGTGCCATATGATGCACAGCTTTTCAGCAAAGACAAAAGAGTACTCATCAAGTTTGAAACAAGAAAAGTTATTCACACAAGTTGATAAGCTGGGTACAGTCTGTATGAATGCTATCTTGGTAAGGAAATGTTCCAGGTCGAAGACCCATTCTCATGAGGTTGAGTGGAGATGGAAAGACTACATGCAGGAGACTGCCTTTGCCAACAGTATAAATAATGGAAACAAAAAACGATAAGACAAGAGACATTGCATATTTTCATTATCTAGTATGCACTTAAGAGAATCAAGTGAAAAATGCTTGAAAATTTAGAAAATAAAATATGGGGGCTGCTATAGATTAATACAAAATCAAGAATTTTGATCCATACGACAAAAAAGATCATTCGAAAACATAATTGAAAAGATTAGTTTTAAATAGCAATCCATTGATGGTGATGGATGAATGTATTTAATACCACTGAATTGTATACTTAAAAATGGATAAGACAGTAAGTTTTATGTTATATATATTTGCCACAATAACAAATGAAAAAAGACAATTTAAAAATAAATAAATAGCAATCCACAATACATCAAGAAATAGAGTCAAAGGAATTGTAATAGCTATATACAATGTCAGAGGGGTAGTAGAATGGGGGAGGGAGGTTATCATTTTGTGACGGGTATAAATGTCTAACTATTACATTATTTTGCACACCTGAAACTAATTTAAAAAAAAGTTGAGAGAAAAAAGAAAAAATAAATTTATCGAAAAAGTGCAAGATTTATGCAAAAAACTGAAATTCCACTGAAAGATATAAAATTTAGGTAAGTTGAAAGAAATACTAAGTTCCTGTATTTAAAAATTAAATAGCAAATATGCCTATTCTTATTAATTAAAATATAAATACACTAAAATAAAAAATTTTAAAAAACAAATGATTTATTATTTTAATTTAATAAAATGATATAAAGTTATTCTGGAAATGATATTATTCAAGAATATGCTTCAGAAATATGAAAAATAAAATTAATAAGGCAGACAGATCAATGAAACAAGAAATTAAGTCCAGAATGACATATACCTGACATTCTTTGCAATTCAATCTTCAAGTTTCTCTTTAGGCATGGGGATTCATCCCATGTATGTGTAGTTTAATAATTTATATCCCTGGTTTTGTTCTTCCATCTTACTTTATATTTACAAATTATTGTTTCTTTATTCTTTTCCTAATGTTTGCTGGATTGCCACATTACTATTAATTCTATTTCTTTCCTTTATTCACTGGGTGTTATACTGGCTCTTATCATTCTGCTAGTATTAGTTTTCTGCCTTCTTACTCAGAGTCAAACACATATTTATCTTAAAATAAGGACAAAAACATGCTGGACGTGCTTCTTGACCTTACTCCCTACTCCAGAAAGAAAGATGAAACATTTTGAACATTTTTACTCTCTTCACTGTGGCATACTCCTACCACCGGCTTAGAATGCTTTTACTTAACTCCTTTCTTGTTCACTCACTCCTAGGTTTTAATGAGATAGGTTAGTACACTTTTCCAAGAATCACTACTTCTAAGTCTCATTAATTAGTATTCATATTTCAAATCTTCATTCCAAATATTAAAATTCAATTAGCGATAAATATGGCTAGGTCATGCATTTTTACTCTTGACTGTTTCTCTCCTCTTTCTCACTCCCTGCCTTGAAGGCTTCAATTTATTTGTTTGGTTAGAATAATCTCTCTAGCAGTTTCTTGAGATAAGGTGGATGGGTAATATGTTCCATGATTTTTCGTATCATCACAAATGTCCATTGCTTATCCTGAGAAGTTAATTATATGATGGCTAGGTGTAAATTTTTGTGTTACAATCATTTTTTTCTCCACGTTTTGCACATACTATATTTCTCCATCTGAAGTTTTTAGATTTCATATGAGAAGTATTATTGACAGTCTGATACTTTTTCCTTTTAAGTAACTTGTCTTTCTCTCTAGAAACTTGTAAATTTCATTTTTTTCTCACATTGAATTTAGGAATTTTATCTAAATGCATGCCATTTTCCATTAATTTTCCATAAAAGTTAGTGAGCCCTTTAATTGTGCAGACATGTTTTTTCATACTAAGGAAATTTTCCTTGACATTGTTTCTCTATTCCTTTTAATTTTTCTGGAAAGCACATGTATTCATATTTTCTACTATGTTTTGTCACCTTAGTCTTTCAGGCCAATAGTTAGCTTTTCAACAGTGGCCATTCTCTTCTTAAATTTATCTACTGAATTTTAAAATCAAGAGGCACATTGTTATTCTTTTTTAGTTCCAGAACTGTTTTTTTCCTTGGAATGCTACAATTGGATTTCTTTAACATAATTATTAGTTTTATGTTTATCATGTCATATCTCTTTTCAGCAGCTCTACTTCAATAGAAGTCACCTTACAGGTGCCATGCTTGTTCTTCCAGTTTGGTTGCTGAGTTAACTAAGCCCATTACTATTTACTTTTGCCTACATAATACTCTGTTCATCCTATGGTGTCACATCAAGCTGTTAAGCTAATACAGCTGCCAGATTGAATGCAAATTTCAAAACTAATCCTGATGATATTAACAAGATAGTTTCAAATCACACAATATATCAATATGTAGCAAAAAGTGGATAGGACAAGAAATGGAAGTAAATCTGTAAGTTATAAAAAGGTAAAAAGATTGCTTTCAGAGTAGCAAACACCAAACCAAACACCATAAGAACAATAACAGCAGTATCAACAACCATATTACAAATGCTTTGCCAAAGAAATATATATATTTTTAAGAGAAGTAAGCCTTTATTTTCCTTGTTTCACAAATAAAGTTGGCTGTCCTTGTTGCAAACAGCAAAAAAAAAAAACAAAAAAAACCAAAAAAAACAACAAAAAACAAAACAAGCCCCCCCCCCCAAAAAAAAAAAAACCCAACTCTAAATGAAGAAACTTTTGAATAACATGAATAAAACTTTGCTGATAGGGAAAAAAAAAGATTTGTTGCTCAGTAGAAAGACAGAATATTGCAATTGATTCTCTATAAATTAATTTACTGCTTTAATTTAATCCCCACCAAAATTCTTTGGGGGAAGCTCATTCATGAATGCAGATGCAAAAAAATCCCAAACAAAATTTAAGGAAACCATACTGTATAGAGAACAAATTAATTATACCACAATATAACCAAAATGAGTATATTGCAAGATCACAATGGTAGCTTAACATTAGAATATATGTAATGACCATTCTCCACAACAGAAGATGAAAGGAGAAAAAGCAATATTTTTACCTCATAATGCAGAAAAAATGCGATAAAATTCAGACCCTTTGATAATAGGAACTCAGTAACTAGGAATACAAGTGAATCTCCTGAACCTGACAAACAGAATCAAACAAAAAACTTGAGGAAACATACCTAATAATAATTTAAAAATTAGAAGCATTCTCTTAAAATTCAGAAACAAACAAGAAAGCCAGTTAGCATTATTTCCAGTCATTACCAGTTAGCATTATTTCCAGTCATTACTGATTAGCGATTTTGGCTAGTGCAATAGAAAAAGAAATGTAAATGTATGTTTGTGTGCGTGTGTGTGTGTCTCAGAATGTGAAAAAACTGTCATTACACAGAGGTGATTTATTGTGAACTTAGAAAACCCAGAATATCTACAAACATTATAAACATTATAAATAATAAAAGTTTAGCAAGCTTGCTTGCTATTAGATCAACATAATCCAGGAACAGATAGAAGTATAATTTAATAAAACACATCTTTACAATTACAATAACTATGAGATTCATAGGAAAAAAATTAACAAAAATATGTATTAAGATGTAGATGTGAAAAAGTGAACCTTGTAAATTTGTAAAAGAAAATACAGAATTATGTATTTCTGACTTTGAGGTAGGAAATCGTTTACTAAGATAAACACAAATAAGTTTGCTCAGTTAAACCAAATCAAAATTAAGAAGTTCTGTCAAAGAAAAGATGAAGAAAGTGAAAAGAAAATACAAGCAACAGACAAAAAGAAGAAAATCCTAAGACACAACTTACTATTAGTCTTAAGAATGCATAAAGAAATCCTACCAGTCCATGAGAAAACAATAAACATCTTAACCTCTCCTCAATAAATAAAACATATGAACATGCATTTCACAGTTATGTCTAATACATAGGATGTAATCAGCAAAATGAAAATTAAGAGCACATCTTAACCTGCATTCCCCAGAAAGCTACTACTTTGTAAGAGAATGAAATCCTAAGGAGCAGGAGTGAGGGACAGGCAGAGTGATACAGGGACAGAAGGAGAGCCGAGATGAAGATGTATGAATGACCTGGTTCTAGCTAAGTATGACTGATTAGTCTATCCTATAGGATGTCTTCTGAGAAGGTGCTTGATTATATCTCAGGTCCATCCAACTTGGAGAAGAGGGATGGAGAGTGGAAAAATGTACCTTCCATTTTCCATATCCCCTAGTCAAAGTTCATCCTGTGGGGCATAGCATCCCACATCTTGGCATCATTTTGGAACCCCATGCTTAAGCAAGGGCATGAGGCAAAGTGCTATTATTTTGTGCCTGCTTGAAAATGCTAGAAGGCTACCCTGGTTGTGCAGCAACTGGAACAAGAAATGGTGAAGATGACAGAATCTGAAGTGGTTTGTAAGAAGTATCTGTTAAAGACAGTAGATAGTACTTTATATCTGCAGTACTTGCAGAAATCAAGAAGTCTGGCTATATCAATTGTTGGAAAGGATGTAAAATGATGGTATTATGTATTGCTGATACGTATCACATTATATGTGCTTATAAGAGTAAACATTAATTGAAAAAGAAAAAAAACCCCTGATGCAAAAAAGGAAAGAAACCTGCCATCTTTCAGAACATTTTCTTTAGAAAACTTAAACTTATAAATTGTTTCTTTGTGTTTTTGAGATATATGTAAATCTTTTTAAAACCTAAATAAGCCTCTTCACAGCTTTACAATTTTTAAAACAAAGCTCTTTAAAGCTTTACAGTCTTTCTCTAGGACCAGGGAGCTAAGTCTTTCAAACATAATCATCCAAGAAGATAGCGTCCATCTCTCCCATTTTCTGTCTGAGACTAGGAGCCTAACTACAGCAGGGGCCTTGTTCCAGAACTATGTCCTGCAATAAAGATATGAGAAATTTCTTTTTTCCTTTGGATAAAACCAATTAGCTAACCCAGAGAGTCACCCCAACTACCAAGTGAATTTAGGATGAACTATGTATGACAAATGTTGCTGTCAAGTCCTCTTACCTGAGGACTAGTTATGTTCTCTCTTGAGAGCATGGATGTAACAAGTTGTATCTACTTGGTTATATAAAAGAGTGAGATTTCTTTCTGTCTTTGGAATCTCTTTAGCGAATTGTCTGTGATGCACATCACATTCTGGTTTAAAGCTTATTAAATAATAAACTGTTTTCTTTCTCTTCTACCTTTGTTGAAGAGGTTTTCTGGGTTGGCAGGAGATTTTACTTTTAATTATAATTCCCCAACATGTTCTCACTTTGGATTTGGGTTTTAAGTTCATTATATTATTATGATTTATAACTTACCAATATACATACAGGTACACACAGATATATTCTTTTGAATGTATCAAATAATCTTTTAAAACATTAAATTAAATATTTTTAATATGACCAAATATATCTTAAAAGTAAAAGACATCCAACTGATAAATGTTTACAACTGATATAGAAAATTAAGTTTTGATAACCTTAATATTTAAAGTTTATATAATTTTTAAATATGCTACTAGGTTGTCTTATTGGGGCATGACCCTGGGGGAGGCAGCTCCCTATGGCCTCTGACAATTTCTAGGGATGGAGGAACTCAGAAATGAACTGTCAACAGCCCACAGTCCCAGCCACTGGGTGAATGAGTGCTTCGGCTCTAAAGCAGGATGGGGGTGGGGGGCAGGATATAACTACATCTTTCTCCTGACGACACAGCAAACTAACTTATGTCGGTGTCCCACAAACTCAACTCAGAAAATGCCATAGAAACAAGGATGATGGGAGAAGAAACTAACATAAGAAGGGCATGTGAATAATTTTGGAAAACTGTGAAATTCAAGGCAAAGGAGAAAAGTAATACAAATAGAATTAAATAAAATGACAAAAACAATCCAAATACGGCAGTCTAAGAAATAAAAGTAAATATGTTTTCTTAGCATTTCTAAACACAGAGCATTAAGATTGGAATTATTTTAAAGGTCCAAAAATGTCTACCGATATGCACCCAGAAATGTTGAATATAAAATGCATACACAAAGAACTCTAGATGGATATAAGACCTAAGGTTAACTTCTGAAACTAACAGAAGAAACTGTGAGAGAATATCTTTTTCTTTTGGGGAATGCAGAAGGACTTCTTAATTAACATAAAAATAAAGCACACATGATTAGGTTAACAGCGATTCAATAATTTACAAAGTAAATATTTATTTTCTAAGAACATCATATACGTTAGTATGAAGCTATTTACAATGCTTATGACCTCAACGCATTAAGATACAGACTAGTCAGTGAACTCCTGGATATCAACAGGACAATGGGCAAAGGACAGGCAGTTCATATACGGAAAGATGCTTATCACCTTCGATCAACAAAAAGGCAAGTTGACAAAGGAGATGCTACCCAACAGCCATCAGAAATAAAATGAGAAGTTGATAATATAAAAGTTTCCGAAGAATGAGGAGAAACAGGCACCTGTTAGAATCTAAACTGGCAAAGGCTCTCTGGAGAGTAATTTGACAGTACTTAGTGAATATTTATTTTGTATTGGGAAGTGGAGAACTTGCCTTCTAAAATACGCAAATTATTGTTTCAGTCTGGTATACTGTCTAGTGTTCTTTTGAACTCTCCCTACAACTTGGAAACAAACACCACCTATTTGGCCTGCTTTTATCACCCATTCTGTTTCAAGCTTGTTTGGAGGTATTGACAAGGAAATACAACCTACCATTGTCACTTAGCCAAATAATGACCATCTTACTCTCTCTCTGCAGGCACATTTCCTTTTTAATCTTTTTGTTGTTTACTTATTTTGACTTTAACAAGATATATGTCCACCTAAGAGCAGCTACTTAATAGACCTTAGCATTTTTATTTTGAACCCTGAGAAGCACTTTTTTCCTACACAATTCTATAAAAAAATTTGAAACTGCAGGTGAAAAATGTGGCAAATCTCTATTTTACAATTTTAAATTAAATTTGCCATCATGTTATTAATACAAACATGAATATCTGCATATGTAATTTACCTGGATTAATTTTAATTGAGTGAGGTAGGGAAGAAACTTTATTACTGATCATTTATGAATACTAATTGAAATGCCAAGGCTACCTTCTCTCAGGAAGAAATATTTTGTCACACTTAACTGGGGGAGGTAGATAAAAATCAGAACGTAAAGTACTTTGTGGGTTAGGGCATGGAGGGAATAGTTGTAACAGGAGAGAGATTAGATAGTTTAAAAATAATTTGGAGGTGAAATAATATTAAGTAAACCTTATTGGTAAAATGGAACTTTCTCATTCATTTTTTGTCCCTCTCTTCTAGCAAAATGCCAAGTCACTGAATAATTATTGATTATTTTAACAATTGAAATGCATTCATGCCAACATAGAATAAAAGTTAAAACTCCAAGCAATATTATTTTTTGCTTTATTATTTATGGCACTAAATGTTATATATGTTGTTCAAAGCATGCATTTTTTACTTGACAACATGTAGGTCTATGTTTAGAATTAGTACACTAAACTATTCATTATTTTTCTGCTTACATGGAATTTCAGAGCCAAAGCTCTTGAAAGTATTCTGTGTGTGAATTTCATACCTGCTTATTGCTGTACAGATGAAAATTAGTCTTTCACTATTTCAAATGACAGGTTACATGTTGTCAACCAAATAAAAATGAAAACCTCTGTCAATTGTTTAGCATTCCCCAAATAACTAGATAAATGTTATAGTATGGATAAAATATTATCACAATTTAAAAACTATTATTTACTTGTCATTTGGAGGATTGGGCATAACGTAGCCAGTAAATCAATAGTGATCGATGGACAGAACTCATTCCTCTTGACTCCTGGTTCAATGCTATAAAAAATGGCAGCTAGTAGCATTAAACTGAAAATACATACTAAAAATGATTTTGAAGAAGTAGGTAAAGGACATTCATTTCATTTTAAGAAAAATAAAGGAGAAATCTAAAAAGATAAGCAGGAGAATAAATAAAAGCTCAGGATGTGTTCCATTTTAAAAACCACTTCCTACCTAAATATGTATAAACTGAAACACAAAGTAGAACTAAACATCAGTGGGAAAATGTGTTGTTGTTGTTGTTTGTTTTTTTTTCATGGCCTCAAAATGCAGAGTATCAAGACTTTGTGAAATGTTTCCGTTTCACTCAGATACCTCACATTTCCCACACTGCTATTTTGAAATCTAATTCCAGAAAAAGCTTTGATTTTGGTTACTCAAGCTATAGAATGAATTCTGTCAATGTGTTACTACTCTTCCTTATAACATTTGTTGACATATAATGCCTCAGAATTAAAAAGCCACCAGCCGTAGAGTCAGAAGAATGTGCATTTTAATTCCCATTATTCCACTAAATTAGGTATGGGGCCTGGAGAAAAATGTATCTACTTCTCTGAACTTGTTTACTTTCTGGAGAGGAAAAGTAAATAAGGTCTGCTTTATTGCAATATTATGAGAATTAAATGCAATATTGAATTCTTATATAAGGATTCAATAAATGGCAGCTATCAATATTTTTGTCTTACTAATATTACTATTTTTATCTTATTTCCATCTTTAGTTATTGCAACCTTGGGCATGTTACATATTCTCTTGTTGCTACGGTCTCCAAATATGTAATACGGGGGTTAATAACAGTATCTATTCACTGGCTAATGTGAGGGTTAAATGAGTTAATATATGTAAATCACAAAGCAGATACCCTGCACACTGCAAATGCCATATAAATGTTAACCATTATTATTAGCGTTAGAGGAATTAGATTTCATAAGCATCAGTGAACAGATGGGGGGGGGGGGTGTTTCACGTGTATAAAAAAGTCAAACACCACAAATGCTATTCTGTTCTGCTCACGTGTAAGAGTGATCTCACTGGCCACTTCTGTAGTGTTTAATTCCAGCAGCAACATAAAGAAATATGCCCTTGCCTAGATCATAATAACCCGATGAAACAGAACAAAAACGTTCAAAACTAGAGATAAGAACAAATCTTGTGATTTAAAGTCTAAATGTGAAACATGAACATCTGAATGATATTGTTACACAATTAAAATGAATGAAAATATTTTGAAGAGTTTGACAATGATGCCCAAACACAACCACCCAGGAGATTATACCAGAAGACCCTAGTAGAATATTTTAATTTACACCCCTGCAGATATTGTATGACACCCTCTCCAGGGAACCTTGCAACCCATGCTCCCTGCCCTTGCCAAGCAAATTAAGTGCTGTCATGATTACTGGTGAAAGTAAACTATGTATTTCCACGTGTTAGTCTCAGAATCCCTTGTTTGAAGTCATGGTTTTTCTCACCTTTAGTATTTGGTAGACATTTCCTTTAATGTTGTTTATTATTATCTATTCTCATCTGAATAATCATACATGAAATACATATAAGTCATTGTTAAGATGGACTTATTTATAAAACACTTGAAAATGAAAATCCTATGGAGATGGGATTAAGCTGACTTGTTCCCAGCTGAGATTTGATTTCAGAGTTTAATTAGCCTTTTTGTCCCCTAGTTCTATAATGTTTACTTTGGGTAGATAAGGAATGAAATATCTCACAACTGACATTGAAAGGGAATGATATTTTTACAATGATAGAGCAAAGCTTTTACTAAATGAATAGTCAAGTGTATTGGCAGATAGTCTATTTAAATCTCTCAAATTAACAGAAAATACTTAATAACTGAATGTGAAATCCAAACAGGATATGTGAAGTCACAGAATATCTGTTTCATTATTTTTTTATCTAAGTTTTATGGGAGGAAATTAATATTGGCTATTAAGATAAAGGAGGATGACTTGTATCTTTTTTCTGTTGAAGGGTTGTCCCAATCTTTGTCTTCTTTGGAAAAGAATTTCATGGCTTCCATGCTCTTAAGTTATAGACTTAAAAATATAAGGATTATTTTCCAAAGCATGGTATACACATATCATCTATAGTCACTGAAGAAAACAGGAAAAACATAAAGTTTTAAAAATTCAATCAGCCGACAATTTTAGAATTGAAGACAAACCAGACATTACCATAATGATCTCACTTTATCCCCACAACAATCCTATTATTAATTCTGTACTGGTGTAATTTGCATTTTGCAGATTAAGAAACTGAAACTCAGAGAACTTAAATTATGGACTCATGGTAACTCAGATGATAAACTTGGCAGAGCTAGGGTTTGAAATCAGACCTGCTTGCATCCAGAACCTCTACTCTTGACCATCAGAGCACAAGTTTTGTGAGCATACCAGATTTTATAGGAACTTCATGGACAGAAACATTGTGTGCTTGATTCAGGCATTGAGACTTCCGGAATAAGGACAATGGAGAGAGTTCTGATTTGGTCAGAATTTCTTTGTTCATTCTCTTTAACCCATGTGGGTGTGGTTTTAATAGATGAGAAAGCCTTGTATCGGTCTCCCCAGTTGGGGAGAGATCATATAGTGATTTATATAACCAAAAATTATGCAACTAAAATGGAAAAAGGACATAGTAGATATAATGGTTTATTCAAGATCAAAGTTTTTCCTTTTAGGGAGGGATCTTTTGAAAGGCATTGATAAAGGACACATTTGTTTAGAAATCGGAGGTAGCCATAGTTGCTTCATACATTGTTAATTGTCTTTATACCCACAACCTGATTTCAGGGACTAAGTAGATATTCACTGCCATATTATTTACTCCACCATGAACAAAATTATGGGACCACTCTTGTTAATTTTGTAAGGTGGAAAATGGATCCAGTCAATTTGCAATAATGATAGCTATTGAACATTTTATGTACTCTTCTAAGATCTTTATATGCTGTAGAAATATGAAGAATTCAACTATTCACAAAATCTCTGTGGACCACAGAGAAGGAAATACACAGGGCAGCAAGATAAAAGGTTTATTTTATAGCTGAGTGCTACAAAGTTTCCCTAGTGCCTCTAGGATCTCAAGCAACACAAATCAGTTTTGTAAGTATTACCAACAGGCTGGCTTCCCTTGCAGTTTAATACTTTATATTATGGGTTGCCTTTTTCTCTCAGTAATGTGAAATCCTCTTAAGCAGTACTTGTTTAGCAAATTTTGTCAGCAGGATGGCAAGGTCATGTGAATGTGCACTGAAAGAACCCTGCAGTTTTAAAATATTCAATAGTTGTTCTAGGTATCGTTTAATCTTCCTTTTGAAAAATCTGTGGAAGAAGTTACTAACACTGCATACTTTTGTTTGCCTTTTCTTATAGTTTCTTTCTCCTAAAATAGCTTATACTTACTAGAATCATTGATAGAATATAACTTTTTATTTTACTACTATCATAAAATAGTGGAAGTTTTATTTCATATTCTTTGGAGTAAAAAAGAAAGTTAGGGGAAGACAGGTACAGTTTTCTTCAAGGTGTCTATTTTTTTAAGTAAGAAGACTTAAAGGGTGACTGTGAACTAGCACACCCCAGGAGACTAATAACTAAGAGTCCCATGTCTGCAGCCATCCTCAGTTTTTTTATTTAAGTTTTATGGGAGGAAATTAATATTGGCTATTAAGATAAAGGAGGATGACTTGTATCTTTTTTCTGTTGAAGGGTTGTCCCAATCTTTGTCTTCTTTGGAAAAGAATTTCATGGCTTCCATGCTCTTAAGTTATAGACTTAAAAATATAAGGATTATTTTCCAAAGCATGGTATACACATATCATCTATAGTCACTGAAGACAACAGGAAAAACATAAAGTTTTAAAAATTCTTTATCAGTTGATAAAGAAAGAAGCTATTTTCCATTCTACTTGGGAACTCAAATAAGTCCTAAAACAAATATGGAAGTTCTTTTCCAGGCCTATGCAGTAATTCCATAATTCAATAAACAAACTTTAGCATTGACTCCGCCATGTGTTGGTGGCATGTAGCGGGTGCTGAACCTGTCCCACACATATCCCTTTGGCATGCGACATTTCAGTGCATATCAGTCATCTTCCAGCTGCCAGTACCTGTGACTTTGAGGGCTCTCTATGGCCCCTGGAACCCACTCTGCCTGCACGCAGACCACATGGAGGTGTTAAGAGTATTAATGCCGATCCCAGCCACCTACCTGCATTTAGCATGACTGCTGGGAACTGATAGACCCATGTTCCATTTCCCTAACCTCTTTGAATGGGATAATTCTGAGATAGTGTCCTGCAGTTTCCCAGAGTTCTCCAGCCAGATTAAACTTCATTTATCCACCGCGATAACTAGCTTGAAAAACTACCTTTTTTATTTTGTACTTTTCTTCCATCTAAATCTCACTTTCTCATTTTACTGCTGTCAACGTAAGAATGTCCAAATCTACGGAGAATTTTTATAAGAGTAAATTTGAGCCAAAACTGAGGATAATTGTCAGGAAGCAAGATCTCAAATGCTCTGGAGAATGACACTTTTATGCATTTGAAATTAAGGAGGGGACATAAGGAAGATTACATGAAGGTGGGAGAAAGCTAGGTGGGGATCAGATTATAGGGTAGTTAAGATGATGTGTTCTCTTGAGGATGGTTACCCTTATTTCCAAGGTACGTTAACCTAAATGCACAAGAACAATAGACAGGGCTTGCTTAAAACAAAGATGAACCTTTTACTAAAAAAGTTACAAGCCTGGGCTGTGACTACCTGCCATGACTTGCTCAGTGAGGAATTTATGATCAGATCACCCTCAGAGGTTACTTTCCGTAGAACCCCTTTTTCATCCATACTGCTGGTTATCATCTGTGCTCACCATCCAAACAAACCACTTGCACTCAAATCTTTGTCTTAGGGTCTGCTTCTGGGGAATCCTAAATTAAGATATAATATAAATATGACAAAAGCAGGATCCATTGCTAAGAATTTGGAAATTGTCAGATGGGCACTAGATTTATCAGGGTGACCACTTCCTAAGTTATATAAATGTCTAATCACTCAGTTGTATACGTGAAAGTAATATAATATTGTATGTCAACTGTAATTGAAAAATAAAAAAAATATTAAAAGCTAAAAAAAGAAAAAATAAGGAGCTTGGAAAGGATAGTCAGAGAACTAGGGACAGCAGTGATTTTTGAAGATGAAGGAGAATGTAGTTTTATAGGGAGTTCAAATAAGCTAAGCCGTTCAATGAATTACCTGTATTTAGCACTCTGTGGTTTCTAAGTAATCTTTGTAAAAGTATGTGGCAACCATGAACAGTGGCTGCTCAGACCTCCTTTCAAGAGAGAAACTGCTGAAAAGAGTAGAGTTGACTGACGGGCTCCACTTGTCTCCTTAGAGTCTCGCATAGCGTTCACGCCAAGGTCACAGTCTCCCTGGGAAGCTCCCCGGCAGGGACTGAGCATGGCAGGTATCAATCAGGGTTTCACCACAGAAACAGAATCATCAGGAATTGGTTCACATGATGGTGGGGGATGCCTAGGCAAGTTCCACATCCATAGGGCTAGCCATCAGGAAGGGCAGGTTGGAACTCTCAGACCCCAGCTGAAGCCACAGTCCAATTCTGTCGACAGACAGAATTTCTTCTTCCTCAGGGAAACCTCAGTTCCACTTTTAAGGCCCTTTACCTGATTGGATGAGACTCACTCAGATTATCAAGGCTAATCTCCTGTACAGGAAGTCAACTGATTGTAGATGTTAATCACATCTACAAAATAACATTCACAGCAACAACTAGATTAGGGTTTGAATAACTGGGTACTATAACCTAGCCAACTTGGCACATGAAATCAATGACTACAGCAGGGGAATTAAAGACAAACTACCTCTGCCAATGCAAGATTCCTCCATGGGTAGTCAGTATCACGTAGCAAATTACTAGATTAGGACAATGACTCTAATAAGGAAAACAAACCCTCAAATTAGGAGCAGGTCATTGTTCTGAGGTAAAGCAGATTTCCAAATTTTGTTTTTTGTAATGCATTACTAAATTTATTGTTAACACGTGTGATTATGAGGAACTTTTTCCCCTTTCATTGATAATCTGTATTATAATTTCTAATCTTTTATTAATAGGTTTAGCATTTATCATCTAAAACACATTATCAGAGGTTTATCTGTAGTTAACAAAGCTTTGTGATAAATTAAACTCCACAAAACCAAGTCAGTAACTTCTCTATATTAATCATATAAAATGTAGTACCTCCTTATACCTCTGACAATTACAAGAATAAAATGATAGTACTACAGTAACTATGCCACTGAAATTTAGAGGAATGATTTCCAACATTTATAGATGCAACACTGTTAACTCATAATATTACTAAGTGTGAATTTCTTACAATTAACTTCTTGTATGTACACAATAAATACTATAGAATCACATGTGAACATCTATAAGACATTATTTATTCATTTTATTAGCAATTAGGTTTAAAAATTGCTCCTACTATTATAGTCTTCACAATGTAAACTAAATCTCACCCATCAGTTGAATTGAACTTGAAGAGAATGCCTCACTGAGCAAGCAAGGCACCAATTCAAATGGCTTGTCACAGCTCATTATTGCTAAAGTTCGTTCAGTGTTTTTCATTTTTTGAAAATGTGTTTTTTATTCAGTAGGCAAAAGTTGGTTCATTAAGATATTTAGTTTTGACTCTGCAATAAACTACTTATGTATTACAATTTTTCCAGACAATCACTTTGCTTGTGGGGAACGCTTTATAGCACTTACAAGATCCAGGTGGCCTGATTAGTTGTCCTTATAAGGCCAGTTCCAGCTTTATGCGGAGAAACATATCTGCCTAATAGCCATGATTGAAAATTTCACATAGTCCTCTCAGTCTCAGAGTATTTCATCAGTTTTCATGGTGTAGCTCTGCCTTTATTTACCTAGAAATTCCCATAATTATGAAAGGATTCATTGTTTAGATAACAATAGCAAGGGCATATTCTCTAGAACTATATTGGCCAATTGTAGTAGCTGCCAGCCACATAGGGTTAGTTACATTTTAATTAATTGAACATGATTTAAAAATCAGTTCTTTAAATGTAATGTCACCATTTCAAGTACTCAACATCCACATGTGGTTGGTGGCTACCATACTGGACAAATGAAGACCATTTTCATCACAACAGAAAGTTCTCTTGGACAATACTGCTCTAAAAGGCTATAAAATATCTAACTTGGGCCTTGAGTAAGATTCAAGTTACATTTTATGAGAGCCTAGATATATGTACCCTTATGTATTCATAGATGTTATTCTTTGTTAAGTGTCACAACAATCTTGATGGATAAATATTATTCTTATTTTAAGGATGAGAAAATGGAGGTCATGTACAACATAAAAGTAAATGACAAATGGTAGGTTTTCCTTCTTTTTCATGCTTGAATAATTCTCCATTGTATATATGTAGTCACAAGGATGTAAAGTAAAACATAGGGAATATAGTCAGTAATAATGTAATAACTATGTACTGTATAGTGTCAGATGGGTACTCGACTTATCTGGGGATGACATCATAAATTATATAAATGTCTAACCATGATGCTGTACACCTGAAACTAATATAATATTGAGTGTCAACTGCAATTGAAAAAAAATTTTTTAATTATACAAACATACATTACCAAAAAAAAAAAAAAAGGAGTAAATGACAAGTTGATTCAAGCTCTTTCCACCATAACATGTTGCCTCAAAGAGCGAAATATACTCAAGGACAATTCTCAAGAAGCAGCATGGTAGAAAACAATGCCTCAAAAAGAGCTCAATTTGGAAGTGTTTTTTCCCTGAGGTGAGGACACGAAAATAACGATGTTTATTGCTGGGAAGAATGACACAGGGGATGGAGTAAGAAATAATCTAGAACATAGGGCCCTATCCAGAAGGAATAAGGTGAGTATCTGTTTTTATCTTCTACATATTCAGTACATAATAGTGTTCTATCCTAAGGCAAAATGTAAAATATATAAAACCTTTATGCATCAACATACACTTCATATTGTTATTTATCGAATGGAAAAAAAAACTACTTAAATATCTAATGATGGAAATATAGTTAATGAAACTCAACAGAATATTATCCAGCCACTGGAAACAGTTGTTAGAAAAACCAATATAATAACACAGGGAAGTACTTTGAGGTACTCTTCAGTTCAAAAGATACTGCTAATTCAAAAACACATGTACAAAAAAGATTACAGCACAACAGACATGTGAAAAAATGCTCAATGTCACTAATCATTAAAGAAATGCAAATAAAAACCACAGGGAGATACCACCTCACTCCTGTCAGAATGGTCATCATCAATAAATCAACAAACAGGCCAGCCCAGTGGCTCAGGTGGTTGGAGCTCCATGCTCCTAACGCCGAAGGCTACTGGTTCGATTCCCACATGGGCCAGTGGGCTCTCAACCACAAGGTTGCCAGTTCGACTCCTCGACTCCCACAAGGGATGGTGGGCTGCACCCCCTGCAACTACGATTGAACACAGCACTTTGAGCTGAGGTGCCGCTGAGCTCCCGGATGGCTCAGTTGGTTGGAGCACGTCTTCTCAACCACAAGGTTGCCAGTTCAACTCCCGCAAGGGAGTGGGTGGCGCCCCCTGCAACTAACCACAGCAACTTGACCTGGAGCTGCACTGTGCCCTCCACAACTAAGATTGAAAGGACAACAACTTGACTTGGAAAAAGTCCTGGAAGTGTACATACTGTTCCCCAATAAAGTCCTGTTCCCCTTCCTCAATAAAATCTTAAAAAAAAATAAAAAGAATGCATCATTTTAAAAAATAAAACAAAATAAAATAAATCAACAAACAACAAGTGTTGGCAAGGATGTGGAGAAAAGGGAACCCTTGTACACTGTTGGTGAGATTGCAGATCGGTGCAGCCACTATGGGAAACAGTATGGAGGTACCTCAAAAAGTTGAAAATAGAACTACCTTACGACCCAGTGATTCCACTTCTGGGTATTTATCCAAAGAAATCCAAAACACTAATTCAAAAAATGTATGCACCCCTATGTTTATTTCAGTGCTATTCACAATAGCCAAGATACGGAAAATGCCCATCGATAGACAATTGTATAAAGAAGCTATGGTACATTTATACAATGGAGTATTATTTGGCCATAAAAAAGAATGAAATTTTATCATTTGCAACAATGTGGATGGACCTAGAGAATATTATGCTAAATGAGATAAGTCAGACTGAGAAAGACAAATACCATATGAGCACTTATATGTGGAATCTAAAGAACAAAATAAATGAGCAAACAAAACAGAAATAGACTCAGAGATATAGGAAAAAAAACTGATGGTTGCTAGATGGGAAGGAGGTCTGGGGGAGAAGGTAAAGGTATAAGAAAGTACAAATTAGTAGTCATAGTATAGTCATGGGGATATGAAATACAGTATGGGGAATATAATCAATGATGTTATAAAGATTACGTGGGGTGCCAGGTGGACACTGTACTTATCAGGGGGATCACGTCATACACTGAGTAGATGCCTGACCACTGCACTGTACACCTGAAGCTGAAGTTGAATAATATTGAATGTCAACTATAACTAAATATATATACAGAGGGTGCCAAAAAATGTATACACATTTTAAGAAAGGAAAAAACTGTATTAAAATTGTAATATTCAATATATAACAAAAGATGAATACAAGTCATGTGCATACATTTTTTGGCACCTTCTCTGTATATATTCACGGGATATAAAGTACAGCATAGGGAACAGTGTCAATGGAATTGTAACAGCTATATATGATGCCAGAGGTGCAGTAGATTGGGGGGTGTTATCACTTGGTAAGGAGTGTAAATGTCTAACTGTTACATTGCTTTGTACACCTGAAAGTAATAAAAAAAATAATTACAGCAATGTTCATAAAAAGTGCACCCAAACTTGCATGAAAAGATATGAAATGCTAATATTTTGAACTACTTAGTAGTTAGAATTTATTTTTCCCTCTATACTGCAATGCTAGGAAATTATATGAATTGAACAATTGAAAAATGTCTAATAACCTTAAGTAACAGGACAAATTGGAAGTAGTCACAAATTAAATAGGAAGAGGCTGTGAATTTAAAGAACTTCGATTAAGATCCATTGGTTATATAATACAGCAGCTTTGCTTACGTATTCACCATATCCACACCCCCCACCACACATCCATATAAACCATCTCTCAATCTGTGCATTAGTGTTATTTAAAAATGTATCTGTCGGTACTGGACTTATCGAGGGGATCACTTAATAGATCGTATAGATGCCTGACCACTTCACTGTACACCTGAAGCTGACATAGAAAAATACGGAATGTCAACTATAATTTATATATATGTATATATATATATATATATATATATATATATATATATATATATATATATGTATGTATATAGGCACCGAATGTAAAATACAGCATAGGGAATAGAGTCAATGGTACTGTAAAAGCTATATACGATGTCAGAGGGGTAGTAGACTTGGGGGGGTGTTATCACTCTGTGAGGGGGGTAAATGTCTAATTATTATGTTGTTTTGTACACCTGAAACTAACATAAAAATAATAAAATAGAATTTAAAAAGTTTTCTGTCAGATCGAACCCACACGTGGCAGTATTATTGTATTTGAATGACTTATCGAAGGAAAAATTGTTCCCTCATTCACAGGTATGTACACATGATCTCCAGATATTGTCATGGCCACTGTGTCTGTAGGAAACTATTTTAGGAATTAGAGCCAGGGTCAGAAAATGTGCAATCTGGGAGATATTTGAGAAAATAATCTAATGGTTATGGAAAATTATCAAATATATGCTCTCCAAAGAAAATAATTGCACAAATTACTATACCTTACATCAATTTATCCCACTCATCTGCGAATTTTACCATAATGTGAACATATGCAGGGACATTAAGGCATGGCAATTCAGATTTTATTTGAAAGATGTAAGAATCAATATCTCAATATCAATTGTACTGGTTTTTCAACTTTATCTTTAAAACGAGTCTCTTCTGAAGGAGAAATATTTCTCATTCCTATCAATATAGATAAATTCTGAAAAAGCAGTTGACGTTTAGAACTTCAGTAACACATTTCACAAAAAGAATGAAAATGTAAATTCATCTTTAATGGAAAATAAGGTGTGTTTTATTAAATTTAATGTTTTATTTTAATTTCCTTGCTGCAAAATGAGAAAAGTAAAATGATAATGAGAGACTATGGTTGGATATCTTCACTAAGGAATCCCTCCTACATGCAATGTGGGAAAATTTAGGTCACTCCTATTAAAGGTCAATAAAGCAGATTTTTAGAAAGAATCTTAGAAGATGCAGGGGTTTGCACTGAAAAAAAATAGTGAAGAAAAGAAACTTGACTGAATAATTGTCTCAGCTTTTAATGCAATGCGGAAGAAGTGCCAGTGCAGCCCAAATCCATCTAATCTCCAGGATGCACATTTCCCACAGGGGAAGGTAGGAGATGTGGAGGGTACATGACAGTCATGGCATTTTCATGACAGTTAGTTGGCCACTTTTCTGCCTATGAAGCTAAAAAGAGAAGAATTTATGTTTCTTGAAGAAGATACTGTTATTACCTCTATTCCAATAGCAAGTAGTGGGATCACCCTTCCGTTAAGCCCATAGAACCTGGAACAAAGTTCAGAACATCCTAATGACCTTAGTTCCCCTCCCCCACCCCAAAGATCCATGAGGAGAAATGAGCTCATTTCCACATGTAGATATTGTATAAAAGATAGATGCTGTGGGCCATGGGCTACATTATTCATTTATTAAAAAATGTAAATTCCAAATCGATCTTCCTTTCCTGCTATTAGGAGTCACTGTAGTTCTTCCTGAGTCCATTAATATGTCTGAAATACGGCATATCCATCCATTAATTCAATTAGGCCTCCTTGAATTTATAGGCCTTTCTCTCTGACTTAAGTTACCATGTTGTTAGTATTCTATACATACTAATGCAGTCAAGTGACACTGAACATTTGTCCCATAAAAATTAGTTATATTTCAAAGGCATAAATAATCTCTAAATGCTAATTTAAAACTTTCGATGCAAAAATAGAAGTCCTGTTCTCTTTTACATGCAGTCTCCACTGTTCATGGTATGATTTGCTATAGTAGTTGATATTTCACCTAGAAATGTCAGTACTCTTCTAGACACATGGAAGTTAGGACATTGACTTCTAGGTGTTCTTGAAATTCACTGTAGCATCACTGACGAGAGATTCTTATATTTTGTAGAAGTTAGACATGATATCATTTTGCTTAATGACTACATTAATTGTATTCGGAATTAGACATGTCATTTTTTCCAGCTGAGTTTGTTTTTGTTACAATTGCATAGCTCCCATCTTTGAAAGCATTTAAAACACTTTTCTAACATCCTATTGTATCATCACTGGAGTTTATAACGGTAATAAGCAACAAGTCAACAAATGACAGTATACAATTTTTTTTCACAGAAATAAAGAGAAATGAAGTAGTGACTTGGTAGCAAATAAAGTTCCATACTTAAAAGTCGAGGGCTGTGTTCATTAGATAGATGTGGATCTTGAGACCTCAGCATCATACACAGTGATATAATTCAGAATACTGATATGCAACCTTTTCAAGTTCATTATAACACATTTTGGTAGGAGAAGCAAACATTCACAGAATAAATTAGATCTGATGGCCTAGTTCCAAATCTGATAAATGTGTGATGCTTTTATATTATCATTCTTTTACCTCTTGTCTTTGTTAATAAAAAACTCTTTTTGTTTTTAATATTGGTATTTCTTCAATGATATAGTGGTTACATTTTTTGATATCCAATACAGTTAATCCAAAGTCCTTTTATAAGAGCATATCTATGAGAAATCCCATCAGCACTTGGGTTAAAACAAAGGAAAAAAATACCTGGAGGCAAATGAGTACTTCTGGAGTGAAGATTGTGGTTGACATTTGAACAGGGCTTATCACAAACAGGCAGTATGTAGAGTGCAACAAAGCAAGAATAGTTTTTCAGCTATTATGTGGCTGGGCAAGAAAGAGGTTGATTCCAGAAAGATCCAGAAAGATGAATAAATGCTTGGCAGAACCATACTTAAGAGTATGACCTGCTTTCTCAAAGAAACAAAAGCATAAAGTAAGAATAGGATGTAGGGAACTGTTACGGAATAAAAGAGGCTAGAGATTTAACACCCAAATTTATTAGGTTGGTGCAAAAGTAATTGCAGTTTAAAAGGTTAAAAATAATTGCAAAAACATCAATTACTTTTGCACCGATCTAATAATATGTGGGCTTTATTTGGATCCTGATTCAAACAAACCAACTATAAAAAGACATTTTTGAAACAGTCACAGAAATAAATATAATATAAATTGAAGTAAATATTAAGGACTTACTGCTAAATGTATTAGATGTAATAATGCATGGTGGCGATAAATACATACAAACATGTATACAGGTATGTATCAATCAGAGATACATCCTAAAAGTATTTATGGGTAAAATAATATGATTTCTGAGATTTGCCTTAAAAGAGTCAAGAAAAAGTAATAAATAAAAAAGAAAGGGTAAATGAAGCAATGAGAAAAGATTGGTCTAATATCAATAAATGTTGAAGGCGGTGGGTGGATGCACGGGGCTCATTATAGTTGATCCTTGAACAATGTGAGGGTTGGGGCACTGAACCACCGTGCAGTTGAAAATCCATGTATAAATTTTTGTTCCTCAAAACTTAGTTGTCCTTTGGTATCCACGGGGTATTGGTTCCAGGACCCACCACAGATTCCCAAATCCTCAGATGCTTAAGTCCCCCATATAAAATGGCATAGATCAATGCATACAGTCTGCCCCCCACGTCTACAGACTCCCAACTGCTGATCAAAAATAGTACAGGTATTCACTGAAAAAAATCCTCTTATAAGTGAACCCATGCAGTTCAAATCCGTGTTGCTCAAGGGCCAACTGCATATTATTCTTTCTAGGTTTGTGCATATCTGAAAATTTCAACAATAAAATGTCTCTTTTTAAATAAGGAGCTCAGTGGGCAATTCAGTAGACAAGTAATAATTCTGTCAGGTACTAGAAGACTAGACAGAAGAGGTTGATTGCAGAGATTGACACTCAAGCAGATAAATGCAGAACAATCAACAGTTATGAATAGGTCAGCAAGGTTCAGAATTGTGGGATTCCAATTGTCAACAAAGTCAGAAAGAGGAATCAAATGAAGTCAGAGCCTATTCTCACCCTGTTCTTTTTCACACTGTCAGTATGAGGGGGAAGCCTGGTGTCTGCAGTGCCCATGCTACCTAAAGGAAGTCAGGGGCCTGATTTGATTCCTGTCCCTTCTCAGCTACAAAGATCTGGAGACAGAGTCACAAGGATTTCCATACGGAATCAGGTAATACAATACCATTTGCTTAAGGAAAGAAAGAAAAGGAAACTCTTAAATGAAAACATTTATACAACAATGCAATTAATGGTATAGCTCTATTATTGTTATAAAGACAGGACACGGGGTATAATACAAATACTCAATACATGTTTGCTTTATGAATTAATTCATAGAAAAGCCAGGATGGAGGAGGAGGGAGAAGCCTGTACTTGAATCAAAGAAAATAAACATGGAACTTTATCAAATCAGACCTGTCCTCGAGATAAGCTTTATTTAGATGTCTTATGAACACTCAATTCAACATCATATTACACTAATTAATTTTCTCCATCAATCAATTTTTATTTCGGGCTTTTGCCTCTGTGTTTTTAATAACATTATCATCCCAGTCATTCAATTTCAAAATTCCAGAGAGACTTGTGACTTTTCCTTCACAAACAAACCTTTTAATGTAATATTTCTTTCATTGGTCCCTTTTTTCTTATATGTACTGCTACTGCTGCAAGTCAGGCTATCATATATTTTTTTCATGGAAAGTTATACTTGTCTGCTTATCTGGAAATCTCACTTCCATCCCCTCATAAAACATTACTTCTCTAAATACAATTTATTTTATATCTCCCATGTGTCTAGTCTATGCCATGGAGTTGAAGTGATGTGTGCAGCTTAAGGGTTCACTCAACTATGACTAAGCCACTTGCTTTGGATTTCCTTCTTACCCACTGGATGGAAATGACAGTGGCACCAGGGGCTTTGGAAGATGTAATTTAAGGATGGCTGAGCTGACTCACAACCCTAGTGTCCCTGGATAGCCTCATGGAGTCCACACTCATCTACTTCTCCTGGACTTCTCCATGTAAAGGAGTGAAATACTTCTTTCTTATTTGAGGCAATGGTTTTGAGGAGGTCTCTTTGTTAATCTGTGCCTTAACTACTATGTAGAAAGAGTAAAGTTATTTTCAGCAGAGCAATACCATGATAACTACAGCTCAATTCAGCGCTTTTTCTTTAAAAGAAAACCAAACTTTATAAGCAATTCTATTAAATGCCGAACATGAGTTTGGGGGAGATTTATTTACTAGCAGTGTTTAGAATGGTCTCCTTTCAGAATCTCACTCTGGAGGCTTAGGAATTTAAACCCAAATGACAAAGTAAACTTTGTACTTAGATTACTATGGGCATTCTAAATTTCGTGTGTCTAAAACTAACTTCAGCTTCTGCACTTCCACTCACATCCCATTGACCTGAATTTAACCACATGGCCCCATCCCAGCTTAAACTGAGAGGATTCTATTACTCAAAGGAAGAAAGTTATAATGGATATGGAGGGCAACTACCAGTCTCTGCCAAATATTTAGCAAATAGAATTCATATTTCCAACCCATACATTCAATTGGCTCTATGTAGTATAACCAATGCCAGGCTACTTTTCAAGTTTCAATAAAAGGATTCTACTGAGTTTCTAAAGTGCACTTTATATTTTCCCAGCTCTTCAAAGCCTGATAGAAATATTGTGGTAGTATTATCTGTTTATCTTCAAACCTCACCCACCAAAATTCTGCCAATTCTTTAAGACCCAAAGCTTTGCTATCACAAAGCTTTCTGGATACTTCTGACCTCACCTCAATCATATATCCATCCATGCAATAAATATTTGCCTAGGCATCATTTCTATGCCAAGCCTTGGATTAAGTCTTAGGCAATTTTAGGTGAATAAGAACATGTTCCTGCCTAGACAGTGTCACTTTCATCCTTCAAGATCTTTCTGTTCCATTTAATTTGGTAGTTGTTACATTCTATATTTAATTAGAATTATTTGTTCGCCTGGTCAATTTTTATTTCATCAATTCCTTGGGGACAGAAATCACACCTTGATTTTTGAAATCCCCTCAACATTTAACAAAGGACATAACCTATTATAGTCACAGAGTGAACTACCTGAAAGAGTGAATGAAAGAATAATTCATATTGTCAGTATTCTGTAATGCAACTCTTATACGAAAGTTCCATGATTCACTACTTTTAAAACTGACTTTGATTCCTAGTGAACCACATTATTTCCTTTCAAATTTGTTATTACTCCCCAAATCAAAGTTGGCTTTGTGGTTTAAATCTAGAAATATTTTTCAATCAGGTAGTTCCTCAGCTAGTATAAAATAGATATTTCCAAATAGAATAAGTGGGGTTTCTGTCAACTTTAAATACAAATATCTCTCTCTTAGCTCTCTTGATACTTCATTAAAATTATAGTACATGCAATAGAAACACATAAGGCCACAAAACCATGGGAGTGGAGCTATCAACAGACAAGAAATTATAACAAATATCTGTAGAAAGGACAGCATATACAGGAGGACCGTTAATGAATCAGCAAAACCATTTGCAACCAAGAATACCCATGGAGTGGGTGCAGTCAATGGCTAACATATCTGAAGAAACTTTGAACTCAGAAAGAGCAAGTGAAATAAGAGGGCAGAAGTGAAAATTTATGGTGATAATAGCTAATTGGAGCCAATCTCTCTCCACACCCCCAGCTGCCTCCTTTTGAATCTCATAAAAAAATGACATCCAGGTATTTACTACACCTTCCCAATTCTTTTTTCCCAGAAAGAGTTAATACACCCCAGGAGGTCAGTGCAGGGAGGCTTGGCATGACAGCCAACTAGCATTGCAAGTGAAGAATCAGTTTGTACTGGAACAGGGGAGTAGAGGTCCCTGGGTGGTGAAGAGAGTGGAATGGGGAAAATAGATATTAGGATTGCGTATTTGGAAAATATTGAAAGTATGATAAAAGGATTTCTGGATTTAAAAAATAATCCATTTGATTTTGACACTGGAAATGTACCTCACTAAGTATCACAAGGGCCATAATATCAGGCCAGTTGGAAAAGGGTCAAAACAATCAAAATACTGTGCATATTGATAGATTTGGTGGTAAACGGTAATTACCCAATCAAAATACTGTGTATTAAATATCTATGGATGCATATTACCCCTCAAAAATCCATGGTTAAAACAACAATAAACCTCTATTATCTCTCATTGAGTCTGTAGCTCAGTAATCTGCAGTAGCTAGGATAGAGATTGAGGCTTGCTGTTTCTCATGAGGCTGTTGTCAAAATGTTGGTCAGGGGTGTAAATATCTGAAAGTTTGATTGGAGATGGAGGATCTGATTTGAAGATAGCTCACTTACACGGCTGACAAGTTGGTGTGAATAATGGCTGGGGAGGCCTCAGTGGGCCTCTCTCCAGGGCTGCTTGACTGTCTTCCTGACATGGTGCCTGGCTTCCCCCCAGAGCAAGTATGATGGTTAATTTTATGTTTCAACTTGGATGGGCAACAAGGTACTCAGAAATTTGGTCACACATTATTCTAGATGTGTCTGCAAAGGTGATTTTGGAAGAAATTTGACTTTGGGTGGTGAACACATGATGCAATATGCAGATGATTTCACACTTGAAACGTATATAATTTTATGAACCAATGTCACTCCAATAAATTTAATAAAATTGAAGAAAAACATTTAAGTCAGTAGATTGAGGAAAGAAGATTGCCCTCCTTAATGAAGGTACACCTCCTCCAATCTACTAAAGGTTTGAATACAACAAAAAAGCTGACCCTGCCCCACGTGAGGGAGAAATCCTCTTGCCTGACAGCCATCAAACTTGGACATTGCCATTTTTCTTGCCTTTCAATTCAAACTGAAATATCAACTCTTCCTGGGTCTCAAGCCTACAGGCCTTCAGACTGGAACCATACCATGAGCTCCCCTGGATCTCCAGTGTGTCAACTAACCCTGTATATCTTGGGATTTTCCAGACCCCTGTAATGGCATAGGCTGATTCTTTATAATAAATCTCTCTCTCTCTCTGTCTCTCTCTCTCTCTCTATATATATATATATATACACACACACATATATACTACATATAATATATATAATATTTTATATATTTATATTATATATGTTTATATTTATAAACACATTCTATTGGCTTCATTTCTCTGGAGAACCCCAATTCATACAACCAGTGATCCAAAATTTCACTTAGAGTAATGAAACAAGAAATGGAAGTTTAGATGTTTAATAGGGAGGAAAAGATGAGTAGAAGAATTGAGATTACTAATATAAAACTAACTTGGCAGAAGCAGAAAAAGGTTATGGGATATTGTTCATAAGCCATTTGCTCATCATCAATCAAGAAAGCCATAGATTGATTGTAAAATTAATAAATAAAACATTATCATATAATAATAGTATTTAAAAACAAGACAATAGGCACAAAAAGAAAGCAGAAACTTTTCAAATTGTTTACCTTGGGGGCTGGATACAAAGGTGGGATGATTGAGGGCAGGAGATTATTGATTGTGTTATATATCTTTCTGTATATTACTTGATTTAAAAACATGCATGTATGATGGACAAAACTATAAAAAGGTGAATTTTATAAGAATGAATATAAATCCTCATTTTATTTCTTTATGCAAAGCTTTTGTTTCCTATTATTAAGGAACTGATTGTCAGGGTTGTTCTTTGCTCTCTGATACTGAGCAGAAGTCATGTATATTACCCAGATAGTAGGATCATTCATAAAAATAACTAAACTTCTTGATCATTCAATGTGCCAGGCAGTATGCTAAACCTTCCACATGAATCAATACATTTAATCTTCAAGGAGGTTACTTTGTAACGTGTCCAGAGGCTCACAGGTTGTAAGTGACAGACTAAAGAATCAAATGCCTATCTTTGTGAACATAGAACAGATGCTCTCAATCCATCACCCTGAAAAGAAAATTGGGAAGGGCAGTGCAGGAACTAGAAAGAAGGAGCAGTTGTAAACCATAGCATGGTGTTATTTTGGCAAAGGTGTGAGATATTTTCCTGGCATTCAGGGATTTAATTAACACAGAGGACTCTTCGAAAGTAGTGAATTGAACATGGCTTTCCTTAAGGAAACATGGAAAATCTGGAGAAAATCATGCATCCTCCTTCTTCTTCCCAAATCCATCGCATACCTCCCACAAAAGGATATTTCTAAAACAAAACTACGAGTGCTCCCAGTCTGGGTTCCCATAAGACCTTATGCGTACCTTATTCTTCTCTTACTGTGCTGTACAAAAGATGACTCTTTATGTATCTGCTTCTCAAACCAGAGAGTTAGATATATAAGAAGGAGAATGAATCTCCTTTTGTTTATATCTTAATTCCTAGCAACATATTTTGTGTATAGCTTGCACTCAATAAAGGCCAGTTGGATTATTAGAAAAATTATGTTCAGATTGCCAAAGATATCCTTGTTCAAGAAGCATTTATTTAGCACTCATGATATGCCAGGTACTGAGGCACAGCCATGGCCTTAGAAAGTTCGCAATTTAGAGGTAGAGGAAGTCACATATAAAAAATCAATAAATAAACCAATGTGATAAGGCAGGTAGCACAAGTAGGGTTGTTTGGTATTGGAGGGAAGAGTTAGAGAAAGAAAGGGACTATCTTTAAACATCACTGGTTAAAATAGAGTGAAAAGGCAGCAGCACCGTTACTTTTAGCTACTGAGAACTCTGCAAATCCCATTTTAATATTAATTTATCAGGCAGGACACTTACTGAACAGTGTCCCCTTAAGTCAGACCATTGATTCAATTCAGGAACAAGGAATTAGGGAGGTTTCTATATATCTGTCATTTTGATTCATTGGCACTATGTTGGTATACAATGAATTTTGTTTTCATTGGTCCCTTGGTTCTTTCTATCCTCCTGGAAACATAGTTTAACAAGAAATAAATTCTGTTTGATGAGTTGATAAGGGTGTTTTTCCCCATTTTTATTTGCACAACTATCTTTGGAGAAAAGGTCCACAGAGTAGTAAATTGTATGCCTAGCTGTATTCATGTTCTCTGGCACTCTTCTGAAATACAAGGCAGTGAATACGAATGATCATTCCTAGTCATGCTTTTTCAATCAGGAAGGGGTAGAAGTCTGAAGAGTAGGCTTTATGACAGTCCCAAATGAATGGGAAAATATAAAATTCAAAGCCAAACCCATTGAAAATTAAACAACCTTTTTGACAAATATAATTACATTCCATAACTTTACATATACAAGTTAGTTGAACTCCCATATCAAGACCAATACCGTAATAATTATACAGATTAAATATAACATGAAAATTTCACTGTGACTATGGAAGTCAGTTTTAATTACGAAGAGTTAATTTTAATAGGTTTCCAAAACAACCTAAATTATACAGTATATTCATGACATGTCTTGGTCATTACACGCTTTTAAATCTTATTATCTATATCACAAACATTTCATGCTCTTCCTTATTTAGACTTTCAAATGAATTCTATTGACTTATCCTAGTTTCTCATAACTTTCCAAGATCTTTTTAAATATTACACTCATTTAGCCCAATTTATACTTTTATCACCAAAAAGTCCAATTTTGAACTTTGGTTATATTTAAAAAGTTACATTTTCCCTATGGTCTTCAACTTAAGCTTTTTTAAATGCCACAAAATTACACTGCGAGACTGCCTCTGGAGTCGTAAAACAATAGTAATTTTAAAGCAGCTTTAATGGTCACTTAGGAGAAGCGCAGACTGCTTAGAGTTTTTTGCATCTCTTTTTCTTCTCCTTCACCTAGTCACAATTCTAAGAAGGCTTATGAAATTAGGCTTCAGTATGTAACATCCCTGTCCCACACCACAACTGTAAAATGATGAAGAAACATTGCGATGGGTTCAGGACACGCTGCCCCCCACTACAGCACCTTGGCATATTGAAGATCTTAAGCTGAAAGGGTTTGGGAAAATGGAAGAAACAGGAAGGTCACTTTGACCTCACCTCTCTTGCCCTTCTTCTCTGAAACTCCAGGTCATAAAACTCCAGTGAAAGATATCTGCCCTGTACCAGGAAGGAGGAAGACATTCTTATTACCAGAGAGAGGGATTGTGGGGTTGAGAAATCTATATGAACAAACCTTGTTAAACTAACTTTCATCTTCCTAGGTACTTCTTCACCACTGACTACCCTTAGTCCAAATACCTTTGTCTTGTCAATTCTTCACATATTTAGTGTTTCTTTGTCTCAAAGATAGAAACATTTCCTGCTCTGATCACTGCTTCAGTCTTCATTCTCTTGTGAAGCCTCCCACGTATGTGTAAAAATTCAGTACAATTTGTGTGCTTTTCTGCTGTTAATCTTTGTCAGTTTAATTTTCAGACCCAGCCAGGGACTCTAAGAGGGTCGAGGAAAACTTTTTCCTCCCCTAAATTGCTGAGTCAAAGATGCATTAAGGGGTAGGTGAAATCCAAAGACAGTATAGAAAAATATTGAAAAATGTCCACTGATCATTATAAAGTTGCATTCAAGCAAATTTTAACCTACTAAATTAAAAATGTACAAATATATCTCAGAAAAAATATTATCAAGGATGTTGATCAATTAATTTTTTTGAGTAGACACTGATTTCATATTCTGTTCCCACTTATATCATTGAAATTCATACCCTGCTGCTACATACTTACCATTTATTTGACCATTCCATGCAGCAATTTTCCACATACAAATTTTGTTTTACTTCACTCCGTTCTTCTGAAAAGCCAAAATGCATGACAATAAGATCAATAGTGGTTAATATACTATCAACTCATTTGAATTATGTAGTCCATCACTGAGCAAGGATATAAAACGTCTACTGTGTTTTAGGCACTATTCTTGGCATTGATGCAGCACGCTGGAAGTTTCATCAAAAAAGTTTCTTTGGAGAAGAGGACTTTTTTGGTTTCTAATGATGGTAATGCGTGGATAAACACATTTTGTTTTGTTTGCAGAGATGGTGTTCACAAATATATTACAGGAACTATTTTAGTGGGAAATAAACTTTAATAGGTTGATGTGAAAATATTATTGCATTCTAAGGTATTTAGCATGGAACAAGTATCTTAGGCGGCAAACATCTTTCATATTATACAATGGACTGGTGAATTATAGAAAGATGTCATAGATTCTGAGATTTGCTTCTCTGTTAAAAATATTTTTAAATTAAAACTTACTATTAGAAAAAAGTCAGTTAAATTTAAAATTATATTTAAACATAATGGAAAGCAGCCCATGCTTTACATAAACATTTAAACAAATTGCCTGCAGATCGTCTATCCTCTTAGCCTGACTCCCTAAGGCTAAACCATTAAGCCTGACCTGACCATTTTAGCGATGGACAATAGATGTAGAGAATAAGAGTTTACTTGAGTTTCTAAAAATATTTTTTTTCATAAAAGTCAGAACTGCATTTCCAGGACACAGACCTAGAAACTATATTTCTTTGTATCTCCTTTCCTTATTTTCTCTGCCTCACTAGTGATTTGGTTAATTAACACTTCATCCAAGAATTACATCTCTTAGAGGTTCAGGAGAGTGTGAAATTGCCCTCCTGGCAATGACAAGGATGAAGAAATATCCCAGTCTCATAGCTATTACTCTACATCTGGATTTAAATTTTAATATTTTAAAGAATACTTTCTCTGGTAACGAAGAAGTACTACTCTATGACAGTAATTCTCAAAGTGTGGTCCCCAGATCACCAATATCACTACTATCCTGAAGGAACTCATTAGAAATGCAAATTATCCAGCCCCTTTCCAGAAGTACTGAATCAGAATCTTTGGAGCTAGGGCCCGGGAATCCATGTTTTAACGAGCTCCCCATGTGATTTGATGCACAATAAAGTTTGAGAACCATTGGTCTATGCAAGTCCCTCACTATATTTCATGTGAACATATTCTTTAGTGATACAAGAAGAGTTAGGTTAAATTATGGATTAGTGATTTAAATCTTAAATCCTTGTCTTTGAATGTTAAGCAGACTAGTTCAAGTCGATAGGGCTCCATCATTACACAGAGTGTAGTAGGTCTGTTGGCACAAAAATGACTGATTATCTTAGTAGATCCAAAAAGGAGGAAATGCCAGTTGACAAATGGCAACACTTGTTTGAACAAAGGCATTGGTTTATAAAGTGCACGGTAGTTAGGATTTTAAATGCCATACGATTCATTCTCAAGATACTACCTTATCTTTAAGTGTTGGTTTAGTTTTAGTTTTTTTCCTTGTCCCTATCTTTTGTTACAGGAATCTCATTCTGCTTATTTGCCATTGTGGTTTTACATTGTTAGTGTTATTTCTTCCAGATAATGCTAATTTGTGCTGAGAGTTGCTAATTTTGATGCTAAGGCAACCGTGTTGGTGATGAATAAGTAAGGGTTTCCAGATGAAGTTAAATTAGCAGAATTTTATCTCTATTGTCTCAATTTCCCAGACTAGAAAATTCTTTTCTCTTCCTTACCCTCCACACCTGATCTGTTACCAAGTTCTATCAATTCTTTCTCAGCCGCCTCCATCCACCTTCATCATTTTAGTTCCTTTGCCACTGCTGCAATTCAGTTGCTAATCATCTCGCAACTGGATGACTCTAAATCTAGAAACACACAAGGGATTACTGTATCTATAAGAAGCCAGCTCTTCCACAGGGGCTAATTTTCATTCTAGCTTCTAAAGTGAGTTCAGGCACTTAATTATTGCTCCTGTAACCCTAAGTGAACTGAATGGGAAAACAAACTAGTGGTGGATTGTGAGGGGTCTGTTTCTTTAAAAACCTCCTCATTCCCACCATGTACTATATAATGATTGTACTAATTCATTAAGTCAACTTTTTTTGATGCTATTATGTGTTAAACATAAAGGTAACAACAGTCAACAAAGCCTAAAAACCAGAGATTTGCTTGTGGAATTCATAATCTACTGATGGTAATGCGTGGATAAAAACATATCACTCATTATATTTATGAGGTGTGATCAAAACATATGGTATACGTTTAAATAAAATAATTGTTACAGTAAAAGACACATTGCCATCAATCCCCCTCAAAATACTCCCCCTCACTTTGAACACACTTATCCTATCGTTCTTGCCACTTTCTGAAGCAGTTGTGGATATCCTCTTTCGTGAGAGTCTTTAGTTGCGTTGTCATGGCTGCTTTGATGTCCTGAATGGACTCAAACGTTTACCTTTCATGGTCATTTTGATTTTGGGGAAGAGGCAGAAGTCACACAGTGCCAGATCCAGTGAGTAAGGTGGATGAGGACACACTATAATGTTTTTGTTTGACAGAAATTGCCATACCAGAAGCGATGTGTGACATGGAGCCTTTCCATTGTGATCAAAAAATACGGTGAATGCTGCTGCCGAGTGCCATCCAACAGAAAGGCAGGAATCTTCAATACAGGAAGCGGTGTGTTGAACCTTAGTAACAATGTGTGACAAGTTTCAACTTGTTCAGTGCAGTCAGCTGGGTGTGAGCTACGGTTGAGAGAAGGTGTGTTTTAAAGTGTGCCATAAATCATCCTCCATCATGACAACACTCCATGTCATACATTGCTTCTGGAATATGGCAATTTCTGTCAAATAAAAATATTACAGTGTGTCCTCATCCACCTTATTCACTGGATCTGGCACTGTGTGACTTCTGGCTCTTTCCCAAAGTCAAAATGATTCAAGATATCGAGGCAGATATGACAGTGCAACTAAAGACACTCACGAAAGAGGACTTCCAGAACTGCTTCAGAAAGTGGCAAGAATGATGGGATAAGTGTTCTCGAAGCAAGGGGGAGCATTTTAAGGGGGATTAATGGCAATGTGTCTTTTACTGTAATGAATTTTTTATTTAAACATTCACTGTATGTTTGATCACACCATGTACGAGTATATCTATAGCTACATCTACCTATATCTATATCTATGTCTAGCTATTTTAATTGTGATGGTCAAGGGGCTCCTCTGATGTAGTGACATTTGAACAGAGATATGAATGAAGTGATTGAGGAAACCATATTGCTATCTGAGAAAAAAGTGTCCCCGTATAGCAACTGCAGTAACCTGAGATAAAGAAAGGAGGCTAGTATAATGGGAGAGGGATAAGGAAGGGGCAGGGTAGAAGATGAGGTCAGAGGTAGCCAGGGGATAGACCACCAGGGACAGTGTAGATTGCAGTAAGGGATATAGATTTTATCTTAAATGAGATGAGAAGCCCCTAAATGTTTTGAGAATAGAGGTGAGATAATGTGGCTGATATTTTAAAAGCATGACCCTGACTACTATGAGTTGAAGCAAGGAGATCAATTAGGGGATGATTTGCAATACACCTGATGAGATTTGATGTTGGCATGGCAGGAACCATGGTGGTAGGGGTGGATGTGGTAGTATGTCCTATTGGATTGAATGCGGGGAGTGAGAGAAAGGAAGGAGTCAAAGATAAACCTAAAGATTTTAGGCCTGAGGTAATTAAAAATGGAATTGCCTTTTACTGAGAAAGGAAAGACTCTAGAAGGAGACAATTCAGTGGGGGAGGGAGAATGAAATTGGGGAAAATAAGAGTTTAGCTTTGGATGCACTGTTTGAGATATCTACTAGAAATCAAAGTAAAATAGGTAATAAATTGTTGGAGTCATCAATTTAGGTGGGAGATTTAAAAATATATACCTCGAGTCACATTTTTTTCTAGAATCACTGATTTTGTCATTGTATAGTGTTGTCCAATATTTTTGTCCTTGTTACAAGTGTTCTTCAAAAATAAAATATACAAATGTATAAGAGAAAACCAAAAATTACTATCATCTAATCTTTCCAAAGGTAACCATTGTCAACATCTCAGTGTATATATTTCCAAATTGTATGCATATGTACATATATTACATATATATTAGTTTAAATCATATAGAACTACTGCTATTCAATCATTTTGACCTATTAAAAACAACAATTTTATATTTCAACTTTATAAAGATATTAACATGACAAAAATAGAAATATGCAAAGCATATTTTCCTATGCAGTTTTTAGATGCCTTGATTATTTCAACTGATTCTCTATGACATGACATGACAAAGCTGGAATAATTGACAACAAATTATAATGAAAGGAAGCAGGTAACATTAAAAACTTGAAAATTTCAACAAAATACAATATATCTATAAAACATTAAGGGTAACAAAATGGCTCCAGGCTATACCAAAATTACCAATGAACAAAATATCTAGGACTAATTCATATTTATTCTTTACCATGGTTTTGACCAAAATGTACTAGCTAACTTGCTTTTAGCCTAAATTATTTTGATTGTATTATATATTCAAGCAAGCTATGTGGATCTGATTCCCAAACCTCTAAAAATGCTAAAACCAAAGCTCTATGTGAAGCATTTAAATAATTCTGCATTTTCTAATAGGTTCTATACTAGGGCACACAAAAAAACTGAAAAAAGTGTTCTTAGGCCAACCGAAACCATGAAAACACAGCCTACAGTGGAAGATTTTTATTCCAAGCTATAAAGCTGAATACGTACTATCTTCAAATTCTTTTACCCAATGACACAGAGTAAAAAGTCTTTCATTTTAGTATGGCTTTTTAGAGGGGTCATGCCCTTCCGTTTCTGTCTGGATATCTCTTTATTTGTTCATTGAGGATTGTAGCATAAACGTAGAAAAACTCTTTCATTTACTTTAAAGCATTTTAATTGTATTAATTGACTTTTGTGTGATTTTGATTGTTACATATTCATTCATTAAACAAATTGGGTAACATCGGTTGGTGGTCAAGCATGATGTTAATGAGACTGAGCTTATGGGTTTAATATTTGTCAATTTTGGGACATAGTCAGTAATCCGATGTAAGAATGTTATTGGTTTTGTGGAAAAAATATGTGTAAGCCACCACATCTGTGTGTCAGGAAAAATTACCCACAGTAGATATCTCAAAGTTATTTGAGGATTAATTGTATGATTACAGCATGTGAAAGTACTTTATAAACCATAAAGCACTAAATAAACTTACGAGATTATTATAGTGACAAGATACAGCTAGCAAACATGACAGAACAGAGTATTCTTTCAGCTTCAGTCTCTTGTTTGTTGCTGTAGGTATTGTAGGTTTTGTTTTGTTATTGCTTTACAAATAATAAAAAAAATACCCTAGAGTGTACTGTAAGGCAAAAAGATACTAATAGTATCCAAAAAAAATTTTAGTCTTTTGTTGAAATGTCCACTGGAATGGTTTCTTTCATTAAATGCAATAATGACTTTTCAAAACTCCCCATTTCACATTTCTGTTTATCATTATAAACAAATATATATTTAGTGTTGGGTATGCACAAAGCATTGTGGAAAGTGTTAGAACTACTAATTTATAGTAACCAGATATGTACCCTGCCATCAAGGACAGTAGCCATATCCTATTCTTTTCTGTATATTCATTTCCAGATCACTTAGCATCATGCTTTATTATCATCATCTACATTTTTCAGAGGAGGAAACTTATGCTCAAAAAGCTTTAAAAAAAACTTGGTCAATTTCACAACTTATAATTGTTAGAGGTTTTGCTCTAAACATTTGCTTATTTCAGTTTAGCCAAACGGAAGTAAGATGGAAGTGAGAACGAATAGACCAGTTTCCCTGGAACATTGTTTTTAAAAGGACAATAGAGGCAGTTTATTTTAGAGCTTAGGTGAGAAATAGTCAAAGGAAAGATTGAGTGGAATGCTAAAAAATTTTAAAATTCATTCTATAAACAACAGAAAGACATTCAGCATTTTGAGTATTGTGTGACAAGCAAAATCAATGATTTAGAAAACTTAATTACCCATGATATTTGGAATGGCCAGGAAATGGGAAAGTGTACTGTAGGGAAAAAACTTAAGAGACTATTACAGTCTATCACTTATGAGGTGGTGAGGGCCTGAATTAAAGTATACAAAATTTTTAATTCCTCTCATGCCCCTCAACTGCTCCCCACAAACCAAATATTCTAGTTTCCTATTAATTTTTCTTAACGACAGAGATCATTTCCTAAAATAAATGATATTTTCTCCTATTATTAACATCTTGCATTAGGGTGGTATATTTGTTACAATTGATGAACAAATGCAGACACATTGACTAAAGTCCATAGTATACACTAGAGTTCACTCTTTGTGTTGTACATTCTATGGATTTTGACAAATGTATATAATGAAATGTAACCGTCATTACTGTATCATACAGAATAGTTCTGCTGCCCTATAAATCCTCTGTGCTCTGTCTATTCATATTTCCCTTTCTCCCTACCTTCTTCTCCCCGCCCCTAACACACACACCCTAGAACCCCTGGCAACCACTGATCTTGTTGCCTTTTCTAAATGCCACAGAGCTGGAAATTGTAGCCTTTCAGACTGGTCCATCCTTCACTTAGTAATATGCATTCAAAATTCCTCCATGTCTTTTCATGGCTTGATACCTCATTCCTTTTTTATCATTAAATCATATTCCATTGCATAGATGTACCATAGCTTGTTTGTCCATTGACCTATTGAAGGACAGCTTGGTTGATTTTAAATTTGGGAGATTATGAATAAAGCTGTTGTAAACATTAGTGTTTAGGCTTTTGTATGGACATAAGTTTTCAACTCAGTTAGGTAAATACCAAGGACTGTTATTGCTGCTTTGTATGGTAAGAGTATGTTAGCTTTATAAGAAGCTGCCAAACTGTCTTCTAATGTGCCTGTACAATTTTGCATTTCCAGCATCATCTGTATCTATATCTATATATCTACACACACATATATGTATGTATATATATAAAGATTGTTTTCAAGATTTACATTCATAGTATATATTTACTTTTTTTTTTGTTCTTGCTTTTATTTATTTATTTATTTATTTTATTTTTATTTTTTTATTTTTTTTTTAAATTTATTTTTAATTTATTGGGGTGACAATTGTTAGTAGAATTACATAGATTTCAGGTGTGCAATTCTGTATCACATCATCCATAAATCACACTGTGTGTTCACCACCCAGAGTCAGCTCCCCTTCCATCACCATACATTTGATCCCCCTCACCCTCATCCCCCACCCCCCAACCCCCTTACGCTCTGGTAACCACCAAATTACGTTCCCCAGATTAATTTTCAAACCCCGTGGCCATCCTGTGGTCACCGACTGCCCTCCAATCCCCTCACCCTCCCCCCCACCCCCCACCCCTCCCGCCCATCTAGCAACCCTCAGTTTTTCCTCATTGTCTCCCAAACTGTTTCTGATTAGTTCATTCAACAATTTAATTTCTTTAGAATCCGCAAATAAGTGAGATCATATGGTACTTATCTTTTACTTTTTTTTTTAATATATTTTTTTTTTCTGAATGAGTTTTTGGTTGGGTTGTTTGCAAAATTTCTCACCACTAATATTTATTGGGAAAAGCTATTCTTTCAAGTTATCACTTTTCTTCATATTAATTTTAGAGCTTATAAACTATTGCTATAGTCTCTTCTGTCCATTTTGAACATAGAGCAAGTAATCAGAAGACATTAAATTAGATGCTAAATCAGAAGATGCAGCTTATGTTTTAAAAGGATCTCGCTGATTGATGGGTTGAAAGTCGACTCTGGGAGGACAAGAGCAGAGGAAGAAAGGCCAGATATTAAAATAGAAGAGGTAACAGATGATAATAAAATCTAGGGTATTAACTCTAGAGATGATGTACAGTGCTCAGGTTCTAGATATAACTTGAAGTTAGCACCAACAGGATGTGGTGACAAAATGGATGTGGAGAATGAAAGAAAGAAAATTCTAATGATAACTTCAGTAATGTTGGTCTAGAAAATTAGAAGACGTCAACTTGCCTTCATCTGAGGTAGGCAAGGGATAAGGGTCTTGGGAAGAGTCAATAATTCAACTTGGATATATGATATATGAGATCGCTTTAAATATCCATATGGACAGTTAAATAGGCTTTTGTATTTATTAGTTTCAACTTCAGTAGAGTTCATCAGAAGGACTAAAATTTGAGAAACATTGCATATACATAGAAATCAAAGCCATGGGATAGAATGAGACCTAGGACATGAATATAAACTCCACCTCCCTTATAGCAGGAGATGCACTCATGATCAGAGAAACCTACCTTATTAAAGATCTGGCTAGCAATGGATTGAGAGAATGATTCTTCTTATACTAGGGCCAGGTTTTTTCTGAACTCTAAGGTTGTTCTACTATATCTCAAAGTTAGATCTCCAGGCACTTTCTGAATAAATAAATGTCCCGGTTCCTCTTATAGTATTTCCCCCCTTGTTTCTATAGTAACAATTTTAGATCTGCTCTTCAGTGTTTCACCTTCTACAAGATTGTACATTAAAAACAGTGAGTTACTTTTCATTTGGCCAATCCATTAGAAGATGAGGCCTGCTTCTTAGTAATTCAATTGCAATACCTTGATTAGTAAATATATCAAGTATGAAACCGATATCATATTCAAAGTGGCTAATTTGAGGGATGTTTAAAGAAAGAACAATTTAAAAAGGTGTGGGAGAACACGTAGGGAAAACACAAGCACTATAGGGCACAATGCTACCACTCCTATGCCTGAAGAGGTAAGAGTAGGAAGAAATTTCCAGAACCTGGGGACAGAATGCTGTGTGGAAAAGGGCAAGTAACAGAAGTAAACAATGCTGGATATTTGCAACCAGCTTAAGGAAACCTACAAGTAGGGAGCAGGAGGAATAAATACCCTGACCTCATTCTCCTCCCATCTTCCCATCTGCGGGTACTGTTATTTTCTGGTACTCCCAATTGACATCCAGAAAGAATCCAAAATATGGATACAGACCATGCAGGGTAGCAAAGGTGGACAATGGATCTGGAGTGCCAAGTGGAAGACATCCAGCTGAGTAGAATTTTAATAATTGCAGGAATTAAAACTAGCATCATCTGATGAAAATAGTACAAGGTTACCTTTACCATCTTAAGTATTATTCCCAATTTACCTTACTTGAATGCCTCAATTTCCAATGCAAAGTAGTCACCAACAGAATTTTAACATATAATTAACACACAGCAAAATGTGGTAAAGTAAACCATCAAATAGCTGAGTAAAGTAGAAGACATTTGCATAATGATAATTTGACTAAAACTACAGAAGGCTAAGCCACTACTAACTAGTTCATAATCAATTTTCAGACTGGAAAAACAAGGTAGAAATTTAAAGCAGTTAAGCTGACTGTGTTAGATGCAATCTTCATGATGATTATTCCATTAGGCATGCTCATTTAACACAGTTGCAAGTTTTGAATGATGCTTGTCATGTATAGATTAAGGGGCTGCTAGACAATGATGGATTTATTTTCCCTCTTAATAGGCTCAATTAACAAAGATACTGTAAAATTCTTCTCAACTGCAATTTAAATTAGGAACCATAGTTTTTCATTATTTTGTAAAAGGCATTACAATGTGATGAGGTTTGGTTAACAAAACTCATATCTTACAAGATTGGAATTTTGTTTAAGATGCAATTCCCTTGACTACAGATTTAAAAAGTACAGATTTTCGATAGGTTAAGTAGAAATGAATAAAGAATAAAAATGATTTTCCCTGGAAATTCATATAAGACAAACATCAAGTAGTAAATTATATTATGGAATATAAGGTTTTTCCAAGAATTAAATATTAATAAATTTGATAATATGTCCACCTCTAACTTAAAATTGAACATACGTTTTCCCCCAACATTCACAAAGTAGGAAAATAAATGTGTTTGGCATGTCAATTTTATTTTAAAGAACTAAAACTGCTCTGAACTCTCATAATCCAAGAGATTTTAACCACGACCCAGGCTGGAAAAAAACATTGGCACAGACATGGTAAAGTGAAAGGAGCTAGAAATTGGTGGTGCCAAGGCTAAGGGATCATCCAAGATGGAGGAAAGGACTAGAGATCAAATAGGACTGCGACTCTATTTCGAGGATTGGGATGAGGATTAGCTTTAGAGCCATGGACTGAGTCCTTCATTGAGACTGGGGCCAGTTACCTACCTGATGAAGTCAAGGATAGAAAGATACCTTTTATCATTCTTCTGTCTGACGGTAAAAATTAATAGCAGAATACATCAAGTGAGTATAGGTAGGACCACTAGGCTCAGAAACTTTAGAAAGGAAGTTTTGAGTCATGTCACCAGAAAAAGTACTGTGGCCAGTTCAGGTTTTATCTGGGGATAAAGGGAACATAAAATGTGTAACAGAAGAAGGAACTTATAAACACTGTGCACAACCCCATGACTAGTAGAAAACTATAATCATTATGCATTTTATTTTTTAATATAAGCTTTTTTACCCTCCTCTGCTTTTACTATTTTATATATAAAGTGTGTATTTGGTGATTTACTTTATCAATTGAAATGTTAAAATAAAATATATCATAAAAGGACAGTGACTAAGCTAATAAAGAAGTATATATTACTTAAAGATGGATAGAAATATTTGTGGGCAGGGTGATCATATAATTTATTGTCCTAACTAGGAAAATGTTAAATTCAAAGGGGGTGCTAAAATAACAAAATATATTAATTATAAAATATTTAATTTATGTTAGTGAACCCAAAACATAGTTCTATTTCAAAACTTATTTTTCAAAATAATTTCTAAAAAATCATGTATCTGCATATATGAAAACAAATAATCCCCTTAGTCATGTTCTCAACACTAAAATTTAACATAGCTGAAATTATTATTCTTGAGATATCTCCACACATTCTTATCAGGCTTTTAACTATGCATGTTTCTAATAATGTGTCATTAGTATTTTTCTAAAGATTGTATTTTTCCTATGTTGTCTTGCTATTGTTTCAAAAAATTATTTCAGACTTCCTCCAAGATGCATTTGATAACTAATACATTTTAAGTTGTTGACAACTTCAAATGCCTCTTCTCTGTGGAGTTTTAAATAATTGTATTTATTTTTTGAATTTTGTTTTGTTTTCAATTACAGTTGACATTCAATATTATTTTATTTGAGTTTCAGGTGAACAGCATAGTGGTTAGACATTTATATAATTTAAGAGGGGATCCCCTGATTAGTCTAGCACATCCCTGGCACTATACATATTTATTACCATATCATTGACTATATTCATTCTCTATGCTGTACTTTACATCCTGTGACTACTTTGTAACTACCAATTTGTACTTCTTAATCCCTTCACTTTTTTCACCCAGTCCCCCCCAACCCCTCCCAATCTGGCAACCATTAGTTTGTTCTCTGTATCTATGAGTCTGTTTCTGTTCTGTTTGTTCATTTATTTTGTTCTTCAGATTTCCCAGAGGGTATTATGCTAAGCGAAATAAATCAGGCAGACTCCTATGTCTTGACATTCGAATAGTATAGGAAAATGTTTGGAGTGCAGGTCTTAAGAACACACAACCTGTGATACTACTTCTTAAATACCTTTGTTATGATGCACGAGTTTTTTCACATATCCAAGTCTCTTCCACCTTGTGTAAAGATGGTGATAATTATAGCACTTGTCTTACAGGCTTCTTCTTAATGTTAAACAAGGTAATGGATGGAACATTTGTGCAATGCCTGGCTCTAGTAGGGATCATGAATGTTGACCATTATTATGAAGTGAAATATTTAAAACAGCATTTTTGATTTTTGTAAAAATGTACACACATGTTAACAGTAGTTATCTCTGAATCTTGGAGTTATCCATAATTTTCCTATTTTTCTTTTTTCTGTTACTTAATTTTACAATAAGGAAGTATAAAATGTTTTATTTAAAAACTTATTCATACATTCATGAAACAATAGTTTATAAAATTATTACTAAAATAATTTCAATGAAGATTAATAGTGCTTAGTTTAGAGCAGGGGTGTCCAAACTGCGACCCACGGGCCAACTGCGGCCCGCAATCCATTGTTAATTGGCCCGCAGCAAATTCCAAAAATATATTTCGTTGACTTAAATAAACCAGGTGAGGCAATACGTACTTCACCTCGTGTGAGTGGCCCGGCTGTTTGTGTATTTTACCGCATATGGCCCTTGGTGAAAAACCGTTGAAAAAAGTTTGGACATCCCTGGTTTAGAGTATTTGGGATTATGCCTAATTTTTAACATCTCCTTTATATTTTCCAAATTTGCTACATGTATAAGTAGAAAGATAGTATGAGATTTCTTAATATTTTAAATATTTAACTTGAAAATGCGTTTAATTGAAAAAATGTGTATTTTGATTTTATTAAAGAGATACATATATTGTTAAACGAATGCTGTAAAAAAGCCATCTTTATTAAGTTATCCAAAAGCGTGAGATACCTTATTAAAATTGTAGGTTTCAATTCAATTTTGGATTGACGTTAATAAATAGCTATCAATTCACATTTCCTCTGAACTTGTATATGTATACTCCTGAGATAGTTTGAAAAGATCAAGGTCCAATTGCCTAATGCTGTACTCCACTTCTTGTAACTATATATATAATACATATAAAATTGTAGTTGACTGTGTGAGAGATATAAATGATAAATGTCTAACTATTGCATTGTTTTGTACACCTGAAACTAATAAATAAATAAAAAAGAAAAGAAAAAAAAGAAAAAATTAAAAACAAGACATTAAAAAAAAGTTCCAATTACCAATGAACTTGTTTTCTTATTTGTAAAATAGGGGTAGTGAATCATCTTAACTGCCACCACAGGATAGTTGTGACTATCATATAACAGAATATAGGAAAAGGTCCTGATAAAAGAAATATCCTATGGAAGTAGAAAGCATTTTATCATGAAATTAATCACATATGTGTTCCATATTCTTTTAATAAATTGAAAGCATACCAAAAATTATTGATCAAGAATAACAAAAACCCTGCCTGGATTAGTTAGGATAAAGGTTAGCTTCCATAACAAAGATAAAAGAGTACAATGGCTAAAAAGTGGACAGAAGTACATTATTTCCTCATGCGAGTGCAACATCTAGACTGGAAGTGTAGTCCAATATTGTCAAGATATTCAATGGTAAAGCCACCTTCCCTGTTGGCTCTATGCCAGCCGCTATCATACAGCCCTACTCTGTAGGGTGATAGCTGTCCACTGTGTCATTTGACTTTCAGCTTGTGTAAAGGGGAAACAGAGGAAGTCCAAATCAAGCAAAAATTGCTTGTGCTCCTATTGCATTAGCAAGAATTTAGCTGAGTGGCCGTACATGGCTGCAAAGGAGGTTGGGGACTATGGTCTCCAGTTGGGTTGCCCTATATGACCAAGGACAACAGATTTATAGGGGACAAATAGCAGTCAAAGGCATCACCCCACACAGCACACCTGGCCGCTTACAATGACTGAATCCAGTAATAATACTTGAAGGAATTCCCTGGAATCGTGACTAAATTTACCTGTGCCTAAGTCATACAGTGTATGTTTTATTATGTGTGGATTTTCTTAATTCTACAAGCTACATTTTGGTATAAGACAAAAAGCTTAATTTTGACAAGTCTGTATTTTACAGAGGTTTCATCTCTTCTAGTCACAAAGGAACTCTGCCCCGTTATCAGATTTCTTGCTTCTCTATTGCTCCCTGTGTGAAACTTTGTGAGAGCTATAGAAGAAATTAATATTTGAAATTGGGTAAACTTGATGGAGTCTGTAAGCATAGGCGAGAGAGAGACAGAGAGAGAGAGAGAGAGAGAGAGAGAGAGAGAGAGAGAGAGAGAGAGAGAGACTGAGCTATTTCAGAGAAAAACACATTTTACAAAAAGCCTGTAATGCAGCTTAAATATTCGGCAAAATGCCCAAGAGGTAGTTTAACATGCCCCAGGAATGGGGAGTTGCTTTAATACTACTCATAAGGAAGCGATTCCTTTGTTAAAGGGCTTTCCAATTGAATGAGTATGCCCTGTGCTTACCTTAGGAGGCCTTCCTTTCCTAAGAACTCAGGTTCATTGCTTAAAATGCATGCCTGGAGACAGACCTAACCTTGATTTCTCAAGGAAAAAGAAATCCTCACCTTTGGTTTGAAAAATGGACTTAATAGATCAACCCATTGAGTCTTTCATTATTCTTAGGTATTATTGCTAGGATTAGGAGTAACATAACACTCCCTCTGTTTCAGGAAGCATGTGGTTTGGGACAGAAAGTCTCTAATCTAATTTCAAAATATCCATGGCTGCTGTAAATTACTTTGGGCAGAAAGGTGGTAGCAGACAAAGTTGCTATGAAAGATATCATTTTAAATGTCATGGAGAGAATCAATAATCAAGGTTTGTAACATAAAGTTTTATTTGGCAGATACAAGAATGAAGAAAGGCTCTATAAATTCTCTAAGGTCTCCTGCCTATTCCCCACAATAGGAATTAATAGCAAGTGAATAGCATGAGGGACTTCAAAAGATTACAATAATTCCTCCATGATTTGAAGAATGAAAAATAATGGGAACTTGTAAGAATGTGTTAGAGTCATTAAGCAGTTGTTTCAGAAATTGTGAAAAATAAAGGTGGCAGGAAGCCATCATATTGAGAAACAAGACAGGCTTGTTTTGTAAGTAAATGTTTTACAAAAATATAACATATTAAAAACTAAAACAAAAAAAAGATATAAGAAAACTCTGGGAGGTATTGGATATGTCTATTACCTTTTTTTTAATTTTATTTTTTAAATAATTTTTTTAATTTTTCAATTACAGTTGACATACAATATTATATTAGTTTCAGGTGTACAGCATAGTGATTAGACATTTAATAGCTTATGAAGTGATCACCCTGACAAGTCTAGTACTCATATGACACCATACATCGTTATTACAATATTATTGACTATATTCCTTATGCTTTACATCCCCATGACTATTTTTTAACTACCAGTTTATACTTCTTAATCCTTTCCCCTTTCTCATCTACTCTCCAACACCCCTCCTATCTGGCAACCATTAAAATACTCTCTGTATCTATGATTTTGTTTCTGTTTCATTTACTTATTTTGTTCTTTAGATTTCACTATAAGAGAAATCATATGACATTTGTCTTTCTCTGTCTGATTTATTCCACTCAGCACAATACCTTCTAGGTCCATCCATATTGCTGCAGATGGCAAGATTTCATTCTTTTTTTATATTTTATTTTTTTAAAGATTTTTATTAAAATATAGCTAACATACAACATTATATTAGTTTCAAGTGTACACTGTAGTTGTTCAACATTTATATACCTAAAGAAATTATCACCATGGTAAATCCAGCAACCATCTTACACCATACCATGCTATCACAATATTATTGACTATATTCCTTATGCTGTACATTATATCCCCATGACTCATTTGTTTCATACCTGTAAATTTGAACCTCTTATTCCCCTTCACCTTTTAAAATTTTTCAATTGCAGTTGACATTCTTTTTTACAGCTGAGTAATTTTCCATTTTATATATGTACCACCTCTTCTTTATCCACTCATCCATTGATGGACACCGAGGTTACCTCCATATTTTGGGCATTGTAAATAATGCTGCAATAAATATATGGATACACATGTCCCTTCAAAGTCGTGTTTTGGGGTTTCTTCGGATAAATACAGTGGAATTACTGGGTCTTTTCTTGTCTCTTGCTATAGCCTTTGTTTTAAAGTCTATTTTGTCTGATATAAGTATTGCTACCCCAGCTTTTTTGGTTTTGTTTCATTTTGTTTCCATTTTCATGAAGTATCGTTGTCCGTTCCTTTACTTTTGGTCTGTGTGTCTTTCGATTTGAAGTGAGTCTTTTATAGGCAGCATCTGTAAGGGTCTTGTTTTCTTATCCATTCAGCTACCCCATCGTTTGATTGGAACATTTAATCCATTTACATCGAAAGTAATTGTTGATAGATGTGTAGTTATTGCTATTTTATTACTCATATTTTTAATCTTTTTTCCCTTCTTAAAGAGGTATGTCTATTACTTTGATTGTGGTGATGGTATCACAGGTATTTATCTATGTCCAAACTCATCAAACTGTACACATTAAATACATGCAATTCTTTGTGTATCAATTATACTTCAATAAAGCTGTTAAAAATGTAACATATATGCAAAGAAGCATATAAATCTTAATTGTACAGCTTGATACATTTTCACTAAGTAAACACACCCATATAACCACCACCAAGATCAACAAGTACAACATTCCCAACACCTTTGAGGCCCTCCTCATGCCCACTTCCACTAAGTGCCACCATAAAAGTAACCACCATCCTGATTTCTAACACCTTAGATTGGTGTTGCCTTGTCTTGGACATTATACAAATGAAATTATACAGTGTCTAATTTTGCCAGGCTTCTTTTGTAAGTATTATGCTGATGCTCAGCCATGTCATGGTGTATAGCAGTAATTTCATCCTTCTCATTGCTGTACAGTGTTCAATTATGAATATTCCTCAAATTGTTTATTTTTTCCAGAGTTGATGTGCATTTAGATTGCTTCCAATTTAGAGATTATATGACTAATACTGCTATAAATACCTTTGTATATATCTTTTGATGCATTACATACATACATTACTTTGGGTTACATGCGTATACACAGGAGTTGTACATATGTTGAGTGTATGTATGTTCAGATTTAGAAGATATTGCCAAAAAGATTTCCAAAGCAATTGTACTAATATTATACATTCCCACCAGCAGGGCATGAAGATTCCAGTTATTCTACATCTTCAACAATCCTTGAAATTGTCAGGCATTTTAGTTTTATGTGTGCTGATTGGCATGTGGTTATAACACCTTTTGCTTTTAAATTCTCATATAAATTTGCATTTAAGCATATGAGAATAGGTTGATTTATATATGATTTAGGGGCAGTAAATTAATTATATAAAGTAAATAAATCAATCATTGCAAGTATTAAGCATTCTGTAATTTTATATAATACATACTCTCTATATATTCATTCTATCTATATATCCACACACACACACACACACACACACACACACACACACACACACACCATGTTTCTTAATAGATATGGAAAAAGGAGATTGATTTTAGTTGGTGATTAATTTATATACTTTATTGTAATAGCAATTTATTCATTTTAGTAAATATTTTATGACCTTCATTATCCCTCATTTAGGAACAAAATGAAACATTTTCTACATTTCCAGTCAACCAAATTGGTTATACCATAAAATAAAATAAAATCATTGAGAGAAACAGTTTAAATTAATAACACATGCTGGGTCTCTAGCACAAAGTTTGGTTCAAGAAGTTTATTTTCCTTTCCATTTAAGGAGTTGGGTTATTATGCTGCAACTAATGGGAAATTAATAGATTTTCAAAGCTCTGCAAGCAATAAAGATCTTACACCTCCACATTATTTTTAATTATAAAATGTTATGGTTGATTTCCTTCAATGTTGATCTATACAACAAGGGTATAATTTTAAATAGATGTAAACCTTTCATTAAAACACAAGGAAAATTCAGTTTATTCCTAGAAATCATTCAGAAATTAAAGTCTGCAATTTAACACTCATAGATTTACTGCTAAAGAAATAGTTGGTACAAAATTTAACATGTCCTTATATTTCACTAGGTTGAGACCTCCTTAAGAGAAGGGACCTGGAAATTAAGTATCACTGTTTACATAGGTCTAGAAAAGAATCTTTAAACTAATATGAGATTAATAAATGTTTCCTGACTCACTCTTATTCTTTGTTATAACGTAGTCTGATAAGAAGGTGGACTAATGTATGCAGTCCTCAAATAATCTAAGGTTAGAATCACTGAGTATGAAAAATGGACCCACAGATTAGAACTCAATAAATTAATTTATGCTTTGGAACAATCCATTATCACTGTGTTCAAGATGACTATCTTATTGCCAGCAATGCAGTATTTTGTCTGCTTTGTCAAGAATTAAACTCCAAACCTTCTGGGGTAGACTTCAGTTTGATCTCAATGCGTTCCGCCCTGTATCATGCCCTTTCCCATGCGACTTCGTAGCTCCTCCCACTAGAGGCAGAGTTTATTTTCCCTCCCCTTGACTTTAGGTTCTAACATTTGACTTGCTTTGGCCAATATTTTTCAGCAGATGTGATATAACCAAAGGAATGAAGTCTACTTCTTGGTAGGGGTTATCCTCCTGCAATATTGCCATCAACATGAGAAGAGACTGGGTCTCAGAATGAACATATGTTCAGCAAAATGGAGCAAGGAACCCTACCCAGCAAAGTTTACGATTTGAAGCAGTCAGGGGAGATCATCCAATTTACAATCAATATGCATACTCAGGAGTATGAAAATAAATGATTATGGTTGCATGCCACCATTGTTATAGCAACAGATGATTGTTATAATACTTAAAAGCAGACACATGTTGAATTCAAGTTTGTCCATAACACTTATCCAAGTGCCTAGAGTAGGCCATCAATAAATGATTATGGAATGATATATATGAAAATACCTATTTTCAAAAGCCTAAGCTTTGAGGACTTGTCATCTCAGTATTTTATTATGAAAGTTTAAAGGCAGAAAAGTTGAAAGAACTACATAGGGAACATTCACATACTTATCATTTGCAAACAACATGAACTTTCAGATGCCATTTATGATAACTAAACAAAACTACCTAAATGAAAGAATCTAGCTATAACTAAAGAATCTAGGGGAACATTCATGTACTTTCCCCCATAAATTGTGGTTATCACACTGTATCATAGTTTCTTTCTTATATTTCCTAAATAACTCAGAAAAGAAACAGATCAAGGCTAATGTGCTGCAAGATGACTGCTCCATATATTTTCTACTGGGATTTTAGAAAGATTAATTGAAATGACTGACAAATGACACAACTAAATCTCATATACATATAACAAAGTGTACAGTTTGGTAAGGATGGTTTCTGCCATTCATTATCTGTCCCTCGCATAGTTCTAAGAAATGCCCAAATTAATAATTTTTCATACAGGGAAGAAGGGATCTTCTGCCATGGAGTGAAACTACGCTAGTCTAGCCATTTCTGGGCCTCCCATTAGACTTAGAGTCTCTTCTAGACCTGGACCAGAATAATGAAGGGGAAGAAGTGATTTACATTTCAGAGCTTACCACTCCATCCAACACACATGTCGAGCAAGAAATAAAGACTTTCAAATGTATGGTGATGGAAGGGGAGCTGACTCTGGGTGGTGAACACACAGTGTGATTTATGGATGATGTGATACAGAATTGCACACCTGAAATCTATGTAATTTTACTAACAATTGTCACCCCAATAAATTTAAAAAAAAAAGAAATAAAGACTTTCATGGGTACAAAGCAAAGTAAATGGATTATGAAGTTGAGGCAATGCAGTTGGGCTGGATGAATCCCTAATCCAGAAATGCTGTACATCTTTTCCATGCTATATGCATTGTTCCTGATATTATACTGTTGGAGCAAAACAAACATACATTTAACTATACTAATTCAAGTATACACACTCAGGACAATTGAGAGGAATTGAGGAATAAGAGAATAAATTAAAATAATGCCAGTGATTCTGTTAGTTATTCCATTCAACCAAATGTGCCACAAAATAAGGATACAGTAGGAGTTATACATCTCATCTTCCTTTAATCCAGCCCATCTCTGAATTCCTCTATTTGTGTAAACTTTTTGCTCTTTTGAGAGTGATTCCAGTGTTTAAAAACACAGTTTTTCATATAGTATGACCTTTAAACATAAGCCAACTACTTAATCTGTTTCCTAACTGAGAAAAGAGGGCTTTTCTAAAGCTGTCGATGAGATGGAGTGTCCAGACAAAACCAAACCCTACAATCTTAAGAATGATCAAAGGTAATTTTGACTTCAAATGATATCATGTGCCCTGACTTTAAAATCTGACCCTCATGTTAAATTGATTTCAGTCCCCTGAGATGAAAATAAAACCTCTATCTGCCAAATGAATTATGGGATCTCTAAACTATCATAAAAAATGAGATTTACTAAGTTTTAGAATGAATTAATATTTACCAAGTGCTGCTACTATTACATAAATCATAGCTTTACTGTTTACTATCTATAAAATAATTTTCAGTAGTTATTTGCCTAATTTTCTTATCTCTTCTACTAGATAGTAAGATTCTGGATAATTTTCTCTCTTTGCATCCTTTGGAGTATTAGCACATTTCACTGCACAATCTTGTGAATGAATGAATATATTAATTCAGACACCATCCATGACTACTTTCCAACTGGATTATATTGACATACAAAAAGACATTAGATGCAAACAACTACCTGAACATTTGAGCATTTGAATACCATGCTTTTATATTATTCTAAATCAAAATAGAGTCAGCCTAATTATCTTACATTTAAAGTGTAACAGGAAAATCAGTATGGTATAACAACCACAATACATAGGAGATCTAATCTGATGAAAAATGAACTTTTTCTTATGTAATCTATTGAATTTTAAGGATTGACTTGGAAAAGTATGGAACCAAAAGAAGAAAGTAACATATACTGACTACTTAAAATAATCCTACGAGACAGGTACTATTCTTATCCTTATTTTGCAGGTGATAAAGATGTCATAAGAAGTTAAACAATTTGCCTAATGTCACACAGCTAATGTCAGGGCTACAATTTGAACCCAGGCAGCCTGGCTCCAGTGCCTTTATACATAATCGCTCCATCATACTCCCTAGTACCAGATATATGACACTAACAACCTATATCTACACAAATGATTTCCCTTTTTACTCTGAGGGGAGTGAGGATTCTTACACGCACAAATTAGATTCTGAATATCAACTATCCTTTTAAGAATTATATTCCCAAAGCAATGTAATTGAACATAAAATAATATTGGAAACAAAGAAAACCCTTTGGAAGCATTTTTAAAAATCTAACACTACATGAGAAAATAATGCACCAATCAAGAAAATAAGTCCCTTGGTTCAATTCTAGCCTGTAGAAGCAGCCTGCAAAGGAAAGGAATAATTCCTTGGTACTAACAATTCATCATTAAATGTTTCATGAGTAAAAAACAAAAGCACCCTTTATAGTAGTGTAACTGTTTTATGAAAGTCCAAACAAAAATCTAAGCATATTGATACTTTCTAATCATGAATATTTCAAGCATGCAATTGCTTCTCGAACCCATGTTCTAACTACAATTATCTAGAAGCATCATTATCTATGTTGGTTTAGCATCCTTTAGACTGGCAAAGACAGGAACCCCTGAAAAGACTGAAGACAGGCTGTATCTTGCCAATTGCTTGGAAGAGGCCCAATCATTGCATTTTGTTTACATCTGGAGATAGATGTGGTTCTACATTTTTCTACGTGTTTTAATAAATTCTTATTTTTCAGTGTTCATTCTAATGCAAAAATGGAGCTGGCTATGCCCCGTTTCCTCCTTGTCTCAAATCAGCTTTTTTTTTTTTTTTTTTTTATTTACCATTTCTCTGCTGTCACTCCTTTCCTATGTGAGTATCTATAGCTACTCAATAAATATTTGCTGAATAATGAATAGTATCACATCAACAAAAATCTCCAAATCCCAAACCACTTTACATGTTGATTTCTTTAGCCTTCAAACACCATCCATGACTACTTTCTTTGTGGATCAAATTGACATTCAAAAGGACAGTTTGAATCCAGTTAATCTTCTGGTTTTATTTGAGGCAATTTTAATGCAATTCAGAACTTTTAGTGGGCTGCATAGGTCCTTTACTACTTCTAGTTTCAAAACTGACAGACAAAGCTGGAATCTGATTCTGATGAACTTATCCAATAAAGTTCTGAAGTAAATAAAGATGATGTGGTTTATTCTACATAAACTTAAGTTGAATAAAGCATGTATTTTTATTTCACTCCTAGCCCTTCTGTTCAAGCCCCTGACAATTGGGTCTTCATCTTTATAAATTTTAAAATTACAACAAAATGTCTGTTTCACCTTAATTACATTATACATTTTGAAGTCAGTCAAATACAATTTGAATATTAGGTTAAAGTACCATTTTAATACGTTGAATGTTACTTCCACTGCTTGCTTTTCAGATCCTCTCTGCCTGAAATAACCAATCACCTATATCAGCAAAGACATAAACTGTATAAAAGAGCTTCCACCATTAATACATTCAAGCTTCAAAACTTCCAGATGGATGGTTTCCAATTAGGAAGAGGGAGTACAAAATGCTTTCGTAGGTAGTAAGAAAAGAGCCTGACAAAGGATTTTAGCTAATCCTATGTGGGTGGAAATTTCAGTCAAGAGAAGAAAAAAAATCTCATAAGAAAGATATTAAAGAGAAAAGAACAAACTTTTTTAATGCTACAGGAAGCAGAAGTACAGTAGCTTTCTAAAACTTGAGAAACAAATGTGTGTCACCAGATTATAGGGCAAACAGGCTGTATGCCCCTATCAAAAAGTCAAGAAGAAAACCCCTTTTTAACATTTCCCTTTGATATGACCTAAGTTAGTAAAATTTAGACCTAAAGAAAAGATGACATTGTTTTTTTCAGATACAAGTGGGAAAAACTTTGCAACCACATTGAGGTTATTACCACAGAGAGGTAAAAGGTGATCTGGGGCAAATATGGCCGCATAGCATATTGGCTGAGGGTACAGAATCTTGGGTTGGACCTCCTGGCTGCATTTCTGGTTTTTCTACATTTTGCCTGCATAACCATGAGAAAACTGTGCAGCCTTTCAGGTCTCAGCTTGCTCTTCTCCCAATCATACCCAATTAATAGAATTCTCCTAAAGGAATAAACAAGGAGCTGGATGTAAAGTTCTTAGGACAGTGTCGATGTTATAGGACAGCTGGAGTTATGAGTTGCTTATGGACAGCAAGACTCTAGGCAAAAGAAGAATAGAATTCAAAAACCCCATGTCAATATGATGCTATATTTCCTTAATTTTACAGAACAATTCAAGGCAAGAGTTAAAACAGGTACGTCCTCAACATGTTATCGGCAATTCCAGCATGTACCCGAGTCGAGCACCAAGGCGCACGTGTCACTTGAGCATATAGAAACCACAGCTCATCCCCTTCGTAATATTTTATACTGTCCTAACCACATAGGTTGGACTCCTGCATGCCAAAGCAAAGCTCCCTCAACACAGGTGCAGCTCCACACAACAAAGGAGGCAAAAGTACATTCCCCATTTATCTTTACTGTTTCCAAGGAAACAATGCTGCAGAGCCCAAAGTCATTCTCAGTCAGGTCTGCATCAGTCCAGTCCTGATGGTAACCTTTTACTCACAGTTTATAATTATATGTTATAAAAACATATAATTATTAATTATATGTTAATTAATAATTAACATTATTAATAATAATAAATGTTACCTGTTATTGTTCCAATTAGCAAACAGGTGATATTCTATGTGAGTTAGTGTATGTTCTCACTATCAGTGAAGATACTGTCAATAACACATGAAAGTGAAGACTGCCAGAGGAACTGAAATTATCCATGAGTAGTGCGACACTGACTATACATTGAAAGTACTAAGAATGCTGCTTTTGCCTGTAAGTTATGTGTCCCCCTTATTGTAGCAAAAATATTCCAAATTTTCTTTAGAAGGTAGGTTCTTACCCCTTCCTCCATGTAGTTCTGATGGGGGTGATCCATCTTTGTATCTAAGGATGGGACTTGCAGTGTAGGTTTGTGCCCACGTGATTAATTCAAGACAGACATGTGACTTAAGTTAGGCCAAAGGGGGTTCCCTTAGATTTTTTACTAGAGTTATTACAAAAGAGAAATGTTTGCTTCACCACTAGTTTATCATGATAGCACTTTTGAGGTGAGCATCAATGGCCAGGTACCAAATGGGTAAGGCCTGCCTGAGAGCAAAGGCTACACAGAGAAAAGCAATAACAAAAGATGAAAAGAGGGTGAAAATCAAAATCTTTTGGAATTTTCAAATATATAGTTCAGCAAATTCCCTTTTTACTTTAAGTCAGTATGAACTGGGTGTCGGTTCAATGGAGTCTCTAAGATTCCTGACTAATGCAGGATATGAATTGGGAGGGGAGATGCAAATGTAAACAAAGCATGCTTAACTGGAAAGGGCAAAACCCACAGCATCTAGTCCTAGGAAGCATGTGCCAGTGTAGACCAATTCCACCAATTCCACATGGTTGAGAGCTGGTCTGAGGGGCCAGGACTCAGGCTGGGGAGCGGGCGGGTTAACCCCCTCTTCAGAATTAGACACTTATGATGTCCCCTAGCACATCTGAACAGCCTATTGTGAAGCAAAAATGAACTGCCACAGACTCTGTTCCTGGAAAAGATTGGCAGAACTTGGAGCACAGGACACTTTCCAGTCTGCTGGCTGACATGTGGGGCTTGGCTTCTCTAAGGTCCTAGAATCCCAGAGGAAGTAGAGAAACACTAGGTTATCCAAGAGACAGAGGCAGAAGTAGATGAACCAGAGACCAGACAGAAGATGAAACTGATGTTTAAGAAAACAACTTCCTGATTGTGTGAAAAATTCTCCTTGAACCTAGTCTGAGCAGATAACGGAAGATCACGGCTAGAATCTGGGATGGGACCAGTATGGGGCAGGTTTTGCCATTTAATTCCTAGGAAAATACAAAAGAAATTATTTGTCCCCAAACTACTGTCTAAAAATGCCTGTTGGTTGTTAGATGGGAGAGGGGAAGGGATAGGGAAGAGGTGAAGGGATCAGAAAGAGCAAATTAGGAGTCACAATATAGTCACGGGGATATGAAATACAGAATGGGGGATATAATCAACAATGTTGTAAAGTGCCACATGGGCACTGGACTTACCAGGGGGATCACTTCATAGACTGTGCAGATGCCTGACCACTGCGCTGTACACCTGAAGCTGCAGTAGAATAATATTGTACGTCAACTATAAGAAGAAAAAAAATATATATATAGTCACGGGAGGTGGAGTAGCATAAGGAAGATAGTCACTAGTATTGTAACAGTTATATAAGATGTCAGAGGGGTAGTAGCTTGGGGAAGGGGGGTTATCACTTTGTAGGGGTGTAAATATCTAACTATTATGTTGCTTTTTACACCTGAAACTAATTTTTTTAAAAAAAGAAAAATACAAGGTCAGTACAGGTAAAAAAATTTATTCATAATGCTTGTTATTCAAATGAGATAAACACTTTTTAAAAAAGGTACAAAATGGGATAGTTTGTCTTATTATTAGCAAAAATCGTGTTAGACAGCATTTGTGATGTCCCCGTAGATATTCACATGGAAGAAAATTCCAAAAAACAACATTATATACAACAATAAGACATTTCTAATCTTACTGGTTAAAAGAAAAATATTAATGCTATACAAATACACTAGACTGGAAATCAAACTTGACCTAGTAATATAAGCAAACATTATAGTGTTATGTGCTATATTCTGAGCAGAGCTTTTTTATAAATTAGGTAAGATGAAAACATATATTCATCAGTATATGAACATCATCCTTAAGAACTGCAGAGGATTTAAAAGTGAATATTTTAATCGCGTGCTTTCTTAAGCCATGCTCTTTAATAGTCTATTATAATTTCTTCACAATTTACTACATGATATGTGAGCAAAAAGCATATAGTGTTTAATGAGTGCTTACTATGAATATGTTGAGTAACTTCACATATGCTTTTTTATTTGTTATCAGAATGTCCTCAGCCTCCAGCATACCATGAATTCCAATGGCATCTTATTAAAAGTAAAAACCTAGATTTCGGTAGCTTTTATGCTGAGGAACTGATCAAGGACCTCTACTTGTCTGCAAAAATCTCCCTCAGTTCTATCTGAGAGTCTACAGGTGTTAATTTCTGTGTGTTCACATACCTGCCTATACTTGCTGAGTACCATCGTGTCCACAGGCAGTGGATATATATTGGAAACTGCTATTTATTTCCAGTCACTGCTGGACACACTGTTACTCTGCTATGACATCTGGAGACATCTCAGTCTCTGCTAGTCATCCTCTAAGTGCCACCATGTCCTTCTTCTGTTAGGTCAGACATCTAGAGTTGTTGCTGAGCACTGCAAATGAAGCGTTGGCACACACCTGTCAGCAAAGCTGTTCAGGAATGGTGTGGTGAGGTGGTGTGCCAAATGCTCCCCTTTCCTCATCTCCCTAAAACACCCCAGCCTGTCCCAGTGCTTTACAAAATCTCTAATGGAAGTGCTCTTTCAGATTTGGGGTTTGAATTTAAATCCCTTCACCCCTGGTATTTTTATCCCAATATTACATAGGACTTATACAAGGAGAGGAAGGCAGGGTGACAAATCTGAAAATGGCATATCATGTTTAATTTAGGACTGACTATTCTTTCTAATAACAAAGGTTTGCTTACTGGGTCAGGTTCTTGTTACTTAGTTCCTACTTCCTCAGAATTAGCTCTCCTAAAAACCCTCTCATCCTCTGAGTCAGAACTCACTTGATTTGAAGTAACAGAAATCTAATTCAATGTTGAGCTGGTGGGAGTAGGAAAGAAATGTTACTGTTTCAACAAATTGGAATTCCAAATTCCAGCGGTGGTTTTGTCTTTAGATACGGCTTTGTCAAAGGACTTCGATGATGTCTTCAAGTTTATCTCTCTTTTTCTCCATCTCTGTTATCCTGTATGTTGGCTTTAGTCTCAGGCAAACCAAAACAGTATATATAGCAGGATAGCACTTTCTTCTTCTTGGTTCCAGAAAAAGTCACCGGGATGAATCTGATTGCTCTAACGTGAGTAACTAGGCATGGAGATGGAGTACTCTGATTGCCAACCCTTGCTATGAAGCAGAGCAAGCCATGTAATTAACATACCTAGTAGTTAGAGGGAGGATACTTTACAAAAAAGAAAATAAGCTGGGCAGTAACAATTGTCCACTAGAGCCCTGCTCTCCACAGATACATGCAGGGCAAATCTGATTACAAAGCATGCCCAGATAAAATGGAACCTCAGCAGTGGGAATGACATGCTTTAAATTCTTCCCGTAGCTCATATGCAAAGAGCCAGGATTCAAAATCGGGGCTCATTATTCCAATGCCTGCCTTCATTTGACCATATTCCCTGCTTTCCTACTTATGATGTCTTTTCACATTTCAAAAGAGCATTCCTAGCTATAATTATGTAGGCACACCAAGAGAACATACAACTTTGGAGAAGTCGGAAATGCTAAAGTAGAGTTCCTCAAAGTGTGTTCTACACCACCTACTTTAGAATAACCTGGGGTGCTTATTAATATTTCTGATTTGGGAATCACTTCTGAACTCTTAAATCAGAATCTTTGGGTTTCTCCTCTGCCTGCTACGGCTTATGCTTGTGCACTGCTATTGGTATAGTCCAACAGGATTGACCATCTGATAAAATGTTGCCTTCCTTGCTGTAGAGACCTGGCCCGCAGGCAGATGAGCTGGCAGACAGACAAGGTCTCCCGGCTCCATGGGAACGCCGCTTATCAGACAGCCTGTTCTGTACACTCGTCGGCAGTCAAGGTCTCCCGGCTTTTTGGGATGCTGTGTGCATATGAGCAGGGCCTGCCAGATGATTTCTCCCATGAAATGCTGTTTGTTTTGCTGTACTATATAACCTCGCTTCTTCTCTGCCTGTGTGGGGATCACTACAGAGGTGGCCCTCTGGCGGCCACCTCCAGAGACTCTCCCCGGTCAGTAAGTCTCAATAAGCCGATGTCCGCACTCAGCCACCTGATGTGTTCTTTGGGCTTACGGCCTCTCAGGCACAAATCTTGGAACAACTCAGATTCTGTCCAAACAATTGGCAAGGCAACCAGGAGCCCAGAAACATCCTTGGGCATGTGGACATGGGGAAGGAGGAGTTCTGTGAGGGAAATTCTGGGATGGCCAAGAGCCTTTGTGCGTAGGGGGCTGTGAAATTCATAGTCGATGGGTGGGGGCGGCCACATGAGTATGGAGATGCCTTGAAAATGCCAGCCAGGATGTAGCAATTACTGAGCACCATAGCCAAGGACGCAGGCTTAGAGAGAAGGAAAGCTGACTGCGCGGTGGCAGTGGCAGTGGCCTGGGACCACTGGGTGTTCACCTACCCTGACTGGGATACCAAGGCCTTTGGATACTTTAGACACTTTTTTGGATGATGAACAGGACATGTAGGAGGATGCAGTAGAAAGGGATGTATGGACATGCGATGCACATGCCCCATGCTGCAAGCTCATTTAGTTCTGCAGCCAAAATAAAAAACAACCGGACCGGTCAAGGGAGCTGACCCTGTTAATTTACCGGTACCTGAGAGGAAGCTATTTATCTCTGTGAGAGAATATACTGCTGCTGAATTGATTGAGCTGGACAATCGCTTTAGGCAGAAAGCTAGAGAAAGTCCGCCAGAATGGCTGCTCCAGTTATGGGATAACGGGGAGGAAGGAGTCATTGTGAACAGGACAGAGGTGCACAAGCTTCCATTGGTAGTGAGCCACCCATCGCTGAGGCAACCGCTTTATGCAGCCATCCAGAGGAGGAAACAATCTCGCTCTTCTCATGGTTAATAGCTGAATGCAAGGCAGCCTGGCCCAGCAAGCAGGACATACCCACGCAACCTATTAGGTGGTAGACTAGGGAAGACTTGCAGGACATTCTTCGAAGTCTGGGAATGAGACATGCTTTCTGTTCTCACAATTACATGGAGCCAAATAATAACATTTTTACAGCAGGAATCAAAACTGTCATTTTACAGTCAGCCCCTAACAAACAGTATGGTATCTTGGTTTCCATCTTGAGTGGCCTGGTAGGGCTAGCAATCTCCCTTGCTGCACAAGCAGTGGCAGACCGAGGAGACACAAAGAATCTGCCACCTGGGGGTCAGGAAAGCCAAACAGAAGGAAAAAGGGGGCCCTGTTTGTGTCATCCTTAAGCAGATATGACATGACCTGCTCCAAGCAGGGACCAGCCTGGAACAAACTGAAAGACAACTAAATGTGGTTTTAGTAAAATTATGGCAGAAGCTACCCAAAGAAAAACATGTATGCAAATTACCAACCAGAGACAGTCCCCTGCAAGAGAAGGGGGAAAATCAGCCACCGTACCACCTATGGAGGAGAGGTGGCAGGAGCCATATATCCTGCCTTAGGATGGAGGCCAAGGCCCTAGACTCCAGATCAGGGCGCACACCAGGAACCAGGGGCCTCATGTAGATATGGCTGCCCACTGGTTTCCAAGAATAAATAGAAGGTCTTGGCTCTTGTTGCTACCAGAGCTGAATGCACTTTGATATATGGCAACCCCAGCTGTTTCCAGGGCCCGATTCTAGCCATAGATGGCTATGGAGGAAGCACTATTAGGGCTAAACAAACACCTTTAGTCCTACAAATTGGCTGACTGTCCCGTAAACGATTTGTAGCGCACATCTCACCCATACCCGAATACATCTTGAGCATGGACATTCTGGCCGGCCTTACACTCAGCAAAATGGCAGGGGAATTCAGACTGCGATGCAGGGTGGTGAAGGCAATCACCTGGGGACATGCCAAATGGTCTCCGGTGAGACTCCCATCCCTACATCGCATAACAAATACCCGGCAATTTCACCTGCCAGGGGGAAAAGAAGAGCTAACCCAAACTATACAGGAATTGGCAAAAATGGGCATCGTTTACCCAACCACAGTGCCTTCAACAGCCCTGTGTGGCTTGTGTGAAAAACCAGATGGCACTTGGAAGATGACTATAGATTACCTGGAATTGAAAAAAGTAACCCCCCTCTGTATGCAGCCGTACCTAATATTGCTTCCCTCCTACATGGACGAGCCCTGGGAACATACCATTTTGTCACACATCTAGCTAATGATTTTTTTCCAGCATAGCTATTGATTCAGCTAGTCAAGACCAATTTGCCTTCACATGGGAAGGGCAATAATGGACATTTGCCATCCTCCCCCAAAGTTACCTACACAGCCCCACTATCTGCCAAGGTCTTGTGGCAAGAGGTGTGAAGCTCTGGCAAAGGCCTGTCTCAGTGCACCTGTTTCACTTCATAGGTGACATCATGCTAACCTGTGAGTCTGTTTCAGATCTAGAACAAGCAGCTGGAATGCTGATTCCCCACCTGGAGCAACGAGGATGGGTGGTGAACTGAACCAAAGTGCAAGGGCCTGGGTTCTCTGTCCAATTCTTGGGTGTTATGTGGGCGGGTAAGACAAGAGTCATGCTAAAACCAGTTATTGATGAAATACAGACTCCCCCGCACTGAGGCTGACCAGCAGCCACAAATCAACGAAAGGCCCGAAAGGGGGAGTGGGAATGAACAAAGACACTTACACAAATGTTGATGATGCGATCGATCGGTCTCCAGTGATGCTGAAGCACCGGCTTTATTCACCTTCACTACTTATATACCCTAAGAGTACGTGCACAACTACTAGTCAGCAAACAGTGGAATGCATTACATCATTGAACGTAAATTTTTAACTTTAACATTGACACTACAAATCACTAAAAACTCCCCAAACCAATTATCCCATAACAGAGCCTATCAATTATCCTGATAGCCATCAGTGTCTGTTTCCGAGAAACTGGCCATTCTCACCACCTTCCTCAGCAACTTGTAAACATCCACCAGTTGCAGGCAAAGATAACAACTGAGCCAGTTTGCAAGGCTTCAGAATAACAAGAAATTATGGCTCCCCACATCTCCCCCTTTTTTATTTTATTGAAGCAAAATCCATATTACAGGAGATATAAGGTGACGGTGCCTGTCTTAGGCACCCCGGGACCGTCTCATCAATTAACCCGTCTTTGGAACTTGTATTTTTTAATACAAGCCCTGTCTTAGGTGTTGAAGGACCTCCCAGGATTTACCCGTCATTGGCTAACCCGTCCCAATACATACAAGGGGGAGAGAGAGACTTAAGGCCTTGTCTTAAGCTCAAGCTGATGGATGTCAGCTCGCAAGTCTAACATCCTGCTGATGAAACATTTAATGAGGATGGGGAGTAGGCACAGAACCAAACAGACACAGATGCCCAATATAAGAAAAATCACAACAGAATGGGTAATATGAGGCATAGATGGCATAGCATTTCTAAGAGCATCAATAAACTCAGAAGCAGCCTGGGCTGCATCAAATTTCAAGGGTTCAGCTTCTCTCATACTTTGAATTTTATCATGGAGCCGAAACATATCTAAAGACACATTAACATCATGCCAAATTTCTTTTAGTATACCAAGGTCCAGAGATATTAACAGGAAGCATAACAAAAGATGGTTGTTTAAGTATCATAACATTAGTTCCTAACGGCACCCAAGAAATATAATTTGTTAAAGAACAATTATTACAGGAAACATTAAATTGATTTCCTACAAAGTGTACATTAATATTCTTAATCAAAAGTATATAAGGGGAAGGAACACAAGCAGATATATTAACAGATTTTTTAGACCAGTCTCTAGTCCCGTCTTGTAAATCAGTCACCTGACTGCAGGGAGTGTCTGATTTACAAAACTTTCCAAATGTTGTTTCATGTGTCCATTAGAAGGCAATCCTAGGGCGTGAGTATCATTGACATAAACTGGAATCTCAGGACCATCCCATACAACAGGGTGGAGGATTGGTGGATCAGGTACATAGGCCCAATACGTCTGGTCTTCTTCTGCATTGCTGAGGGTCATCAATGTCATCAGCAAGTAGAGGGTCCACATGTCGCACCAATCGTTCTGGCAGCCACCGAGGGCCTTCTGCATCCTGTGGAAAAACACAAACATGCCCTCGGCCCCATATGAGGACTGGGTCTGGGCCTTGCCATGATCCAGTAAGTGTATCCTTCTTTCTGACCAAAACCTCAGGGTCGGCAGAAGGATGCCAGAAACGTTCAGCTGCACTCTTAACATAGGCATCCAAAGTCAAAAAATTTTGAATAAAAAGACAAGTAATTATGGGGCGTTAGGGGATATAACTCCCCCTTTTTTATTTTTTGTAAAATGACTTTTAATGTGCCATGAGTACGTTCAACAATCCCTTGCCCCTGGGGATTGTAAGGAATGCCAGTAACATGATTGATAGAGAATTGCTGGCAAAATAAAAAGAATTTTTTGCTGAATGGCTTTCTCAACCTTAGAGAGAGCCTTTCGTGCAGGCTCAGTAAGAGACCTGGGGGAGGTCGGATCAGAATCTCCTTTTAAAATTTCAAACAGTGGTTTAAGATCTCCAGTAGTTAATCCCAAAGAAGGGTGCAGCCAATTAATATCTCCTGACAACTTTTGAAAATCATTAAGAGATTTAAGATGATCTTTTTTAAGCTCTATTTTTTGTGGAGTGAAATACTGAGCAAACAACTGAAATCCCAAGTAAGAATAAGGCTCACTTCTCTGTACTTTTTCGGGTGCAATAATAAGACCTGAGGCCAGAAGGTTCTCTTTCATATTCACAAAGCAAGCTAACAACACCCCTTCCTTCTTACAGGCCAACAAAATGTCATCCATATAATGAATGATGTAAACAGAAGGAAACTGTTTTCTGGTGTTATCAATTGCTTTACTAACAAACTTTTGACACAAGTTGGGGCTATTTGCCATGTCTTGGGGAAAGACTCGCCACTGATATCTTTTTATAGGCTAGTTTTATTTACTTTTTTAAAATCTTGTAACAATCTCTATTTTCCTGATTTTTTCTTAATTACAAAAATGGGTGAATTTCAGGGTGAAGTAGATTTAATTATATGGCCTTTATCAAACTGTTTCTGTACTATAAGATTAACAGGGAGGCCGGGAATCAAACCCAGGCCTCCTGCATGGCAGGTGAGAATTTTATCACTGAGCCACCAAAACTTTACTAGACACAACATCTAAAATTGCCATTGTAAAAGAGGCAATGGGACCGTACTGTGTGTAAGCTTCTTCTAATTTTTTTTTTTTTTTTTTTTTTGTTTGTTTTTATTGAAAAGGCCTCCATTCTCTAAACACATTTTTTGTCTGGTCAAGCCTTTTAAAAACAGGATATACTCCAAATTGTTTTAAAGACTCTTTCTGCTTATGAGTCTCTTTGCAAGCCAATTGAAGAGGGGAGCGCACAACAGAATCTGATCCTGGTTTAACTTAACTTGGCGGGGGGGTCTTTACCCCGAGGATCCCATTGATTTCTTAAAGAAATCTGGGGACCCAGAGGACAATTTTCTTTACTCACAGCAACTTTAAGCTCTACTAATTGTCTCTGAATCATCTTTATCTGTTCTGTAAGTGTAACTATAGGATTTGCAAGCCGTCTGCTTTTATGAGCTGCAGCCACCACTAAATCTTTCTGATCTTGAGGGTCTAAATCTTCCCAGTGTTTATCTGGAGGTTTTTGGCTAACAGGCTCTTTATTATGTTTAGCAAGTCCCTCTGCATATCTGACTCCTTTCCCCTCCTCTTTCTCCTCCGGAGAGGCGGCAGATGAAAAAGTTTTCTCAGCATAATCAGCCTCCTCCCTTTCTCCCAGCTCTTCCAGTGAAGCGGCAAACGGAAGGGTTTCTTCATTCCCTGCCTGTTTTACTCTTTCTAACTTACAGCCTTCCCTTTTAAGATCTAAGCAATCTCTGATTAAAGTCCACAATCCAAATGTTTCTACAGGGACCCGCCGAGGTCCTTGGACACTATAATAGCCTTGTAATTGTTTTCCAACCTTTTCCCAAGTCTCCAAGCTGACGGTACCTTCATCTGGAAACCATGGGCAAACTTCCTTTACAAATTCTAAGAATTTATCTAATTGCTCTTTGCTCACCCTGCTGCCACGGGCGGCAAGAACTTTTTTGAGGCCTCTAACATACAGGTCCTTGCTGCTGGCAAGACCCATTTTCTCTAACGGTCCTAGCTGATAGCGAGACCTACTTCTTTCCAAACGGTCCTTGCTGATAGCGTGACCTATTTCTCTTCAAACGGTCCTTGCTGATAGCGTGACCTATTTCTCTTTTCCCTGACTCGGCCCTTCTTTCACACAAATAATTCAATCAGATGCCCGTCTGGCCGTGCCCCTTATGGGACCAAATCTGTTGTGGCTAAGGCGTGACGGTACAATTCCCCGACCAGGCAGAACCGAAGTTCTGATCGCCGTTATGCCATATGACAGAACCGGAACCTCAGATTAGGGCCCAAACAAGCTCCGTAACACGAGGTCGTGGAGCTATCACTCACTCACACACTCATTCGACCGAGGGGATAGTGCCCTACTCACCGTACCATCAGCGCTCTTTAACCGAGCTGGGCCCAAGCTGTACGGTGTTCCTCACTGAATCCCCCGTTTTCGAGCCCCACGTTGGGCGCCAAATGAGGCTGACCAGCAGCCACAAATCAACGAAAGGCCCGAAAGGGGGAGTGGGAATGAACAAAGACACTTACACAAATGTTGATGATGCGATCGATCGGTCTCCAGTGATGCTGAAGCACCGGCTTTATTCACCTTCACTACTTATATACCCTAAGAGTACGTGCACAACTACTAGTCAGCAAACAGTGGAATGCATTACATCATTGAACGTAAATTTTTAACTTTAACATTGACACTACAAATCACTAAAAACTCCCCAAACCAATTATCCCATAACAGAGCCTATCAATTATCCTGATAGCCATCAGTGTCTGTTTCCGAGAAACTGGCCATTCTCACCACCTTCCTCAGCAACTTGTAAACATCCACCAGTTGCAGGCAAAGATAACAACTGAGCCAGTTTGCAAGGCTTCAGAATAACAAGAAATTATGGCTCCCCACACCGCACCCACTTGGCCCAAATTCTTAGGCCATTATACAGACTGGTTAAAAAGAGGGTGCCTGTGGTTGGAAAATCCTGCATACCAAGACAGTCATTGTAACAAAACAGTCAAACAGATACAGGCGTTGGACATGATACTACCTGAAGGCCCTGTGAATTAGATATGGCTAGTGCCATAGAGGGTTTTGGCTGGGGCTTGTGACAATGGCAAAATGGATGGCATGTGCCTCTTGGCTTCTGGTCGCAGTTATGGAAAGGAGTACAATGGTACATCCCCACCGAAAGCCAGCTCTGTACAGTACACCAGGCCCTTCATCAGTGTGAACCGCTCACCAGCACGGTCCTTGTCACCGTAAAGACTTCCCTCCCGATTGCAGGGTGGATTCAGGACATGCTGTGGAAACCGCCTTCAAGTACTGCACAGACAACACTGACACACTAAATGACGTGCTTATTTACAGTAGTGCAGCACCTTTGCAGCCAGCCCTCTCAGTGAAGAGATGCATGCTGTCCTGAGATCCATGACCTATCTCACTACAAGTCTCTCTGCTGACATCCCCAACATGGACACGTGCCCATCTCCCATGAAGGAAGGACAGGGAACAATCCAACCAGACACCTGGTACACAGACAGCTGTGCAGTACGGCAGCCGCCCCAATGGACTGCCATTGTTGTGCAGCTTCTTACCGATACCCTGTGGTGGGATGCCCGAATGGGGCAAAGCAGCCAATGGGCAGAACTATGGGAGGCATGGATGGTGACTGTCTTGAAAACAACTGACATCACCCTGTGTACTGACAGCTGGGTGGTCTTCAAGGACCTGACTCTATGGTTCCCCACCTGGGCAACAAATGACTGGATGGTTTCAAAATGACTGCTATGAGGCAGAGAGCCTTGCCTGCCTGTACTGGGCCTAATATCAAAAAACAAAACAACAAAAACCAAAAAAAAACCCCACAAATAAACAATGGCTACATAATAAGAACAGCCACCGAGGACAACGTACTCTCCTCCAACTGGACACACGCTACAACCTTGATGTGTCAAGAAAAGATCTCAAAGCCATCTGTCAATAATGTCCTGTGTATAGTCCATAATGGCCTAAACAACTGGAACAACACATAGGACTCGTCATCAACAGAAAACACAAACCCATTTGTCGCTGGCAGGTTGACTACATAAGACCACTTCCTCTGTCGGAGGGCTGCAAATACCCCGACTTGTGGGTATAGCCACTGGCCTCCCGCAGGCCTTCCCGAGTAAACGGACCACACAGTGGAACACTATCAGGGGACTTAAAACACCTAACTGAGGCTTATAGGCTCCCATCACACACTGACAGTGACAATGGGACACCCTTTTCTAGAGTGCTTAAGCAGATCTGGGCCAAACATGACATGGTACTTCATTTACCCTACAATCCAACTGCTGCCAGTCTAATCAAATGAAACAACAGACTGTTAAAAAAAAAGCAACACAATTACAAATGGAGACCAGCTCCTTCCAGGGGTGGATCGCCCGGGAGGACCAGGCCCTCAGGACCATCAGCGACTCCCCTGAAAGAGAGAGACCCAGCATGTGCTCTCCTGACAACTGGACCCTGCCAGGCCCTCCAAATTCAAGTAACTGGGCCACACACTCTCATGCCCCAATGAGGCACCAAAAACAACCTCCTCTTGCTGCTGCTACAAGACCTGCTCTTATGTGTATGGGGACACACACAGTCTCTTGGCTATGGTGCTGGCAGACCAGGCCCCAGTGGTTGGGGATCTTAGTCCCACAGGGTATTGATATAGAACAGAGAATAGTAATGTCTTCAACCTTCGTCTTTAAAACCCTTCCCAACAGCACTATTCAAAACGCCATGCCCCTGATAAAGTAGGGCTCCATATATGACCCCTTTTCTATTTGGTTAGCCTCCCTATCCCCTCCTGGCATCTCACACATTTGGGTATTGTTGCTTTCCTCCTGGGCTTGTTAACTGCTCTTCCTTTGCCTATATTGTTGCTGCAGTATCTGGTTACAACATATCTCTTTAACTTGCAAAAATCCGAGAGCTATGACTGCCGAGTTAGTGGAATGTAGGGACCTGGCCCACAGGCAGATAAGGCAGCAGGCAGTCAAGGTCTCCTTGCTTCTTGGGACGCTCTGTGCATATGAGCAGGGCCTGCCAGATGATTTCTCCCATGAAATGCTCTTTGTTTTGCTGTACTATATAACCTCGCTTCTTCTCTGCCTCTGTGGGGATCACTACCCCTCTGACGGCCGCCACCAGAGACTCCCTGGTCAGTAAGTCTCAATAAGCCTATATCCGCACTCAGCCACCTGATGTGTTCTTTGGGCTTACGGCTTCTCAGGCACAAATCTTGGAACAACTTGGACTCTGTCCGAACACCTGCTATGATGCAAGTTCCCCTTTATCCTGATATTTGCACCTTTATTCATACGAACGTGCACAGAAGTAACAGATAGCCATGTATTATCAATGATTTAGTGAGCCATCAGTGCAAGGCTAAGTTTTGGGGTACCAACAATGCTGTGGCTCAAATTCCTCATATTTGACCCAACATTCTAGTCAGGGCATTTCCAGAAATCTATGTCAGAGATGCCCTATGTTTGCATGGAACCAAACATGGCCCCCTTTTCACCACAGAGTTAATATGACACAGAAGGAGTAACGTCATTCACTCTGCCCTGGCCAGCTCCGAAAGTCCCCACGTGGAGGAAGAACTTTATATTGTGATTGAATATAAAGTTAAAAGCTAAAAGAAAAAGGAGGTTGTTTCTCTTCTTAAGAAATTAAAGGCCTTAAAGGATATGTGAAAAAGCCTATGCTTTTTAGTATAAGAAAGCTGGCAAGGGCAAAATGAGAAATACTCATGCGTCCACAAAGGAGTGCTTGCCCGAGGATCTGCATCCGTAATGTTTATGCACCTTAACACTTGAGAATCACTTTGAGGCAGTTGCTATCAACCTTTGCAGTATATTGGGGTCACTTGGGGAGGATTAACACTCACTGTTGCCTGGATCCCAGCCCTGGAGATTGTGACGTAATTGGTTTGGGGTGTGGTCTTGGTGCTCCCCAGTTGCTTCTAATGTGCACCAGAGATTGAAAAGCACTGCAATCAGAGAACTATTGTATGATTGGTGAAAATGCCTACAAAAGTGTTTTTAAGGCCATTTCTCCTCTCAGGAGAAATGTGAAGAAAGTGCTAATCAGTATAGGAAATAGCAATTGGGGAGACTTTTCTAGGAGAAATAATGATAAATATAAAAACTCAGAGGCAAGCCTAAGACATTAACTCTCAAAAATAATTAGGTTGGGAATACAGAGGGCTGGAAACATGGCAGAGTGGAAAAGAGGGCCGTTTAGGTAAAGGAGAATGAAGAGGTAGAGAACTTTACCACCCAGGATCAGGAAATTGAATTCAACTTGAGAGCCAATTGAGAGCCACCACAGGTATCTGCAAATGGCAGCAGCATGATGAAAACCGTGCTCAACAATGAAAACATCACTAATAACATAGCAAGGTGGTCAATCCAATGTGTCTTTAAAAGAACATCTTCAGGGAACTTTACTTCCTTATTTCTCCTGACAGGCATTTTTAGCTACAACAATGAAGAAATTACACTCACAATAAAAAAACTACATATTTGTTAATGTTTGCTAGTCTCAGTTTGCATTTTCTGTAGAGCTAGGCCAGACCACAACCATTAGTCTATGGTTAAGGATTCGTAAGAATGAAGGTTTACAGTCAGTTTACAGTGTCTCTGGTTTGGTTTAGTGCTTCACCTGCAAACACACAGCACAAAGGATCTGATCTGTAAACGTGACACCGTGATGCATGACGTTGCATGCTCATCAGAGCCAGCTTGGGGTGAAGAATTCATCATGTAAGAAGAGTTAACAATCATGAGCTCACTGCTTTTTAAGTGAATTTTTATGTAGGCTTTTATGCATATCAGCACTCAAGGACCCACTAAGTATAAAAGAACATTATGGCAGCTGCACTTCAGTAACATACTTGTTTACTCTAATTCCTACTCTGTTGTTAGGATAGCAGTGGGCCTGAAGACTACCGACCATACCTGGCAGCCGCCAACTAGGGGAGTGCTCCGCTGGACCACCGGCTGTGTAATGGTGCTTGTTACTGGGGCTCAGGAGATTCAAATAAGGATAGACTCTATTGAGGGACCATTAACTTACAGGATTATCAGTTGAGGCCATTCAGTTTAGGTGTTTCTACTGTAAATAGATTATTAAACTAAAACTCCTTAACTTGGGACTTACAAAACCAAGGATTTGAGGAGAGCCCAAAACATTACTTTGCGAGACCCATATGAATGATACACTAGATGGCTAAACATAGCACTAATACAATGTATGACAATTAAGTTCACAAACTCATCCTAGAAAAAGTGCTACACACCTCATTGCTGAATATCACTATGGTCACTTCAAAGTCCTCCCCTTGGGAAGCTAGGCACTGACACTAGTGCCCAGTCCACCCTTCAAAGCAATTTTGGAACTCTTTTTCTGGAATGGCCATCAGAGCTGTCGTCATACTGTATTACCCTTGATGTCATCCAAATGTCTTTCTTTCAATATTTCCTTTATCTTCAGATAAAGAAAGAAGTCATTGGGGGCCAGATCAGGTGAGTAGGGAGGGTGTTCCAATACAGTTATTTGTTTACTGGCTAAACACTCCCTCACAGACAGTGCCGTGTGAGCTGGTGCACTGTTGTGATGCAAGAGCCATGAATTTTGGAGGAAAAGTTCGGGTCGTCTAACTATTTCATGCAGACTTTTCAACACTTCCAAATAGTAAATTTGGTTAACTGTCCAGTTGGCACAAATTCATAGTGAATAATTCTCCTGATATCAAAAAAAGGTTAGCAACATTGTTGCAACATGTTCACGAACTTAATTGTCAGATCTTGTATAATTACTGTGTTAAAGTATTTAAACGAGGACCCCATTAGACTGAGGTGGCCCTAATACCCTGGTAGCCTACAGTAAGCAAACCTAAATCTAAACCAGAGTCAATGCACTGAAATCAGAGAAAGTAAAACTTAAGAACAACCAATCACAAACTAGGTTTTTCCAAATAAGGCAACTACTGAAGCTATAGCCAATCAGATAATTTCTTTTCTTTCTGGCCCTCTCTATAAAATCCTTGCCCCAACTCCTGTCTGTGGAGTGCTCTTCACCACTTCTGGTTTGGTGCTGCCTGGTTCAAATCAGTGTTTGCTCAAATAAACACTTCAAAATTTCACTGTGCCTCAGTTTATCTTTTAACGCTTGTAATACACTTGGCAGTTATTATCAAGCCCTGTCTGATGATATCCAAGGCTTAGAGTCCCCTCCCCCTGTCCCAAATTTGGGACAATTTGCCTTCTATCTGATGCTTCAAATTTTAGGACATGTTTTATGGGGTCAGAGTACCTTACGTTATGATCCTTGACTAGCTGTATTAAAATTACCTAGGCATCTTTCCCCCAAAATGTAATTCCTAGGTCCTGTCAGAGACCTATTGAATCAGAGTATCTGGGGTGTAGAGCCTATGAATCTGCATTTGTATACAGTCTCCTCTGGTGACTTTCAAACCTGCTGCTTCCTAAAATCAGGATGTTGGATGTTAAGCAGCGGATGTAAACTGCCGGCCTGATAAAAGAATGGATACTAACATTTGGACACCGATGTCCCCAAGTCTGTCTGCATGGCTCCAGGTATCACGTCTTCACTGGAAACAAATGCCCCGTGGTCTGCTGACTACTTTTGGTCCCTGTCCAGTACTGGGTTGTTATCTCAGACTCTCATTTGCTTTGGCTGTCAATAATCCCTCTGCTTAATACTGATCCTAAATCTCAATTGTTCATGTGGCTTTCACCAGCACATTATGAATGTCTATAAACTCTTGGTCTGGGGTAGGAGAGTGATGAAATGTTTCTAGCCATTGCTGATTATGGTCTAATTGACAGTATTGAGACAGAGCAGATTAAGAAGATCTACCATCTCAAAATAGATGTATTTATTAGTTTAGGTAGCAAATCCAAGCATGGGGGTGGGAGGAACCAAATGCAAAATGGAGGGATGGTAGTCCAGGGGAGAACTCTATTGTGGGATCCAAAATCAAACTCTGATGATTTTCCTAATCAGTGGTGATGGCAATGAAAGAAACCACAGTCAACACTGGGAAATCAGGAATGACAGATCTGCGGATCATGAAATCTTAGAAGTAGATAACAGAGCTCCAAGTATTGGTCTTTAGTTAAAGAGCAGAATTCCACCCAATTGGAGTAAAGTTATTATTATTATTATTATTATTATTATTATTATTACTATTATTATTTGCTTTGAACTTTTATTATTTTACACAAGTTACCAAGTCAGGAACTCATAAACAGGGAAGGAACCTCACTGTGGCATATGGTGTAGGAACATATCTTAGAACCTACTGGAAGAAAGGATGACTTGATTTAGGGTTGGAGCCTCCTAAATCCCTCTTTCTTCTAGTTAAGCTAGGCCTCACTGAAGCTGCCTATGAAATTTATCCTTGGAGCATCTTTGCTGGTGCAATTTTGGTGTTAGTTTGTTGGTATTACATTTATATATAGATCCAAGGACTATCTAATCAGAATGCCCTATGTTTGGGCCTGGATATCTGTGCCTTTTAAAACTACACAGGCGATTCATATGAACTACCAGGATAAGAGCTACAGTCCTAGGAATCAGAATTGGGCTGAACCTGAAAGGGGAGTAGGGTAGGGTGAAAGTGGCAAGTATAGAGAGCTACTGGTCCAATCAAAATAAGCCTTGGGGCAGAGTGCTATGAGGAAGGTTAACCCTTAAGAAACATAAGAGCATTTCCTCTTTTCTGGTCCACCTACTTCCTAGAATTATCAAGTACGAATCAAAAGAGCTGTGCATTACATTCCCCAATTATGGATGGTCGGGAACCACTGCTGCCCCAGGAAGGGGGGGGTGGGGTCCTTTTTGGTGTCTTTGCTTTTTCCTGCCCCACCAAATATAGATTACCTCGATGCCCAGATTTTATCTGTAACCTATGGGCCATTAGACATTTAGGTCCAGTATTCAAGAGAATTTCCTACTATGAAAAATCTCTGAATCATCTAAAGAAAATAATTTCAGCACTTTTCTATCATTCAAAAATTGATAACTGACTCGTTTCTTGCCTCTCAGGTGTATTATTTTAGATGAGGGAATTTCAGTAGCAGCGATTCTTTCATATTGGTCCAGAAAACCCATTCCAAACAACCACAGGGAAGCTACCACCATCTCTCTAAAAGCGAGAGCAAACACGAGGCTTCATTTGTTCATGTGCAGTAAACAGTTGAGTTTTGAAAGCAGAATCTAAAGTGAAGATTTTATTTCTCTCCGGTCATTTTGATCTTCCTGATTGAAAGATATTACTGAGATAAAGGAAGCGTTAAAACCTAGTGCTAGGTAATCAGAGTTGAAGGAATATAACTTTATTTGGGAATTACTGTCTTAAATCTTCTTTGGCTCAAGATAGAAAGCTTGTACCCCTTACACATTTCCTTCTTTCTAAAGTGGCTTGAGCTAAGAATCAAGTCTGTAGGGACTCAGGAGCCAAATGGTCAAAAGCAAGGATTCAGCTGGTAATTAGGTGGTTGGGATTCACATCTCACTGCCAAGTGAGGATAAGAAGGCAAAATATATAACAGTGCTTCTAAGTTTCAAAGGTGAGGTCACTTTCTGATTATGTTTGTGAAGTACCCAAGATCATCAGCACCATGGAAAAAGAAAACCAGCTCTGAAACAGCACTGATTAGCAGGAGCACCCATCATGGATCTGGAACTACAGATGACATTACATTCCTGAGACCACGGTGTCTTCCAGTGAGAGGTCAGAATTGCTAATTGGCTCCCTGCTGAGAAATGTACCCCCTGTTGGAATCTGCCCAGCGACTAGTAGTAGAGCTCTTGAATGCCTGGCCCTTTTCTTTTTTAAATAAAAGTAGCAATTCTGCAAAAGGTGATTTCAGAATAGGTGTAAATATCTAAAGCTGCAGTCCTTTACTGACACTAAGGTATCTATACTGTTTGAGTTAAGTTGAAAGTTAGTTGTCTTCTACCAGTAACTTATTCAGGTATCTCTTCACTCACCCTTTTTCAAAGCTGAACAGACAGCCTCCATAAGAAATGATACTTCTCTAGAAAATATTAACCTCAAGGTGCAATATTTTGTCCTTGAAAACAGTTAAAATATGTACAAGGAAAAATCAGGTCTACAGCAATAGAGCCATCTATCATTTCAAATCTCCAGACTAACACTTTTGCCTCTTCTCTTTATTCCTGATCACTGCTGCATGGAGGCAAGTACAGGACATCAAAAAGTAAAATTTCCACACCAACTTTGTTTTTAGTGTACCCTGAAAGGGGAAGATGATCAGTGCTGGGTCAGCCCCTGACCCAACTTGGTTCAATCAGTGTTTCTTCCTGTGGGAATTTGGGAGTCATACCGAGAAAAAGAATTCACAAGAATTCCTTGCTAAACATTAAGTCAGGAGCTAAGAGTTGTTTACAGAAAACCATCCACCACATTTTTGCTCTGCAGGAAAAAACAGGGGAAGCCTATCTCAGAGGGAAAAAAGCAAAAAGCAGACAAACATAGAATGACAAAAGAGATGTGCAGGAAGTACTGGGAATCCCAGGGGCATTTGCTTTCAATTTATTTCTGAGTCCTGGAAAAAGCCCTGCCTTAAAGTTCATTGAGATATCTCTGAATCCTCTCATTAAATACCACCTCCAACTTTTGTAGGTATAACTGACAAAAGTTTCCCTGACTGGCAATAGGAACGTTTACTATTATAACTAGTCAGAAAATATAATGGCAAAAAGATATGGCTAATAACCAAAAGTATAAAACCCCTAGTAATAATACACTTAATTAAATGTTATAAATGATATGGGATTTTATATCTAAATATAAATAATTACTAAAGGATACAATAAAAGAGATGCATACGTGGACAGATAATCTATTCTGAGACGAAAAAGAATCAAAAACAACCATCTTGGCACTATCATATATTACTGAAGAAGAGTAAATATGTATGATCTTTCCATCAAGCTGCTTTCCAAAACATATCAAAAATGCTCACAGCCTAACTCAGCTATTTAACATTGGGGAGTTATCCTATGGAAATCATCAAATCATTCAAAGAGGTAACCATAAGGATGAATATTGCAGAAATTATTACAACCTAAAATTGCTAAAATATACAAGAGTACGGAATCAATCAATTAAATTATTGAATAACATTGCAATGAATACTGAACAACGATTAGATTAGATTATCAAAGAATAATATGAGGAAAAGCTCTCAATATTATAATAAATGATAAATTATAAAATACCATTCAGAATAATCTATATAGTTTAAATTATTAAGATGTTTCAATAAATGACTAGAATTATATACACCAAAACAAACAGTTGTGGATATATCAGGATGGTGAGATTTTTGCTTTATATTGCATATTTTTCAAAACTTTCCAAATTTTCCGAAATGAAAAGAAAACCAGAAAAAAGTATAATTCATACTAGTAGAAAAAAGGCCAAAAACAAAGTACCAATAATATCAACAGTACAAAACAAAGAAAAAATGAAATAGATAGAGAAAGCAGGAAAAGTCATTTCAGACAGGAGGCCCATGAGCAAAAGCACTAGAGTGGAAAAGAGTTAGACATGTTCTAGGATCACCAAGTATCTCCACGTGGCTAAGTCACAGAATATATAAGACTTAATTCTAAGAGAGGTGTTTTGAAAAGGACCTCGTCTGTCCTCTGGGCATAGAAAAGTGTACTAGTTTGCTAGTGCTGCTGTAACAACTTACCACAAACTCAGTGATTTGAAACAACACGAATTTCTTATCTTACAGTTTTTGTGGTCAAAAGTCTGAAATGGATCTCGCTGAGCTAAAATCTAGGGGTAGGTAGGGCTGCATTCCTTTCTAGAGGTTTCAGGGAAGAATCCATTTTCTTGCCTTTTCCAGCTAATAGAGGCTACCCACCTTCCCTGGCTCATGGCCGCCTCCATCTTGAAAGTCAGCAATGGCTAATCAAATATTGCTCTCAATGCCATCCCTCTGGTTCCAACTCTTCTGCCTCTTTCTTCCCCATTTATAAAGACCTTTGTTATTATATTGGACCACTCACATAATCCCAAATGATCTCTTTATTTTAAGCTGATTAGCAACCTTAATTGCACCTGCAGCCTTAATTCCCCCCTTGCCACATACCGTGTTTCCCCAAAAATAAGACCTAGCTGGACCATCAACTCTAATGTGTCTTTTGGAGCAAAAATTAATATAAGGCCCGGTATTATATTATATTATATCAATTATATTATATTATATTATATTATATTATATTATATTATATTATGACCAGGTCTTATATTATATTAAACTAAGACAGAGTCTTATATTAATTTTTGCTCCAAAAAACACATTAGAACTGATGGTCTGGCTAGGTTTTATTTTCAGGGAAACACGGTAGTATAATATATTCACAGCTTCTGGGATGAGGATGTGAACATCTTTGGGGGCATTACTACACCTACTAAAAAGTGTTTACTTTGGAGATAGAGTGATGGTGGGGAGACCAGTTATAAAGGTTACTTTAACAACTCAAGACTAAGTATTTAACTAGCCTGGAGGAAATGTTGTCTTATTGAGACTTGTAGGGTATACAAGAGTGGAGGGTAAACTCATGTTTCTGAATTCAAGGATCAGAGGGACAGTCTACGTCACATCACTCCTTCCCAGATTCAAATCCTATTCTTAGGGCAATGCCTTACATATAGCAGAGGCTCAAGAGACACTTGCTGCGTCACTGCTTTACCTAGGGAATACTTCTTTCTGCTATTTTTCTTAGCTTCTAGAATTCAGTGATTTCTTCTGAGATTTCCTTAATACCTATTGTTTAAACCCTTTATTTAGCATTTGATCAAGCCTTAACATTATTTATTTGTTTTACTTGTATTTTTTATTTCATGAATTAAGTTGACACATTATTCATTGACTTAGAACTAACTGCAATATCACCCATGATCTAGTTTATATAAGAGTGGTACTCTATGAACTACACTTTCAAAAGCCTGGTTTTATGAGCAAACTTTTATTGTACTATGTGGACCTTCCATGTAGATATGGCTGATAATTTTCTGCCATGTAGACAAGACTAGAATCTCTGGTCCCTCTTTCTCTTGTATTTTTATTATTGTCTCAAGGCCAATTCCTACATGATCATAAAGGGATTCATTGAGTGGGTTGTAAGGTTACTAGAATAAAAAAGAAAAAGCTTCTCTGTATATTTCACAGGAGCTGATGCCCCTCCAATATCCTGTTACATGCTAGGATTTTGAAAAATAGTAGTGTCTCTGCTCTGTTGACTGCTGAAATGGATAGTCCTCTGCTATATTAAGTAGAGGAGAATTCAACAAATAAAGTATAAAAAGAACAGAACTCAGAAGCTCAGGATCTTAGAAACATTATGTAGATATTTAAAATAAGGGGGATATATACCATTAGTCATCTCGGAAATTTTAGAATTTGTCCTATATTATCTTCACATTGATTCCATATGTATAATATAATCATCATCAACAACGTTAATGGATTGCACACTAAAGCTATGTCAGGATTAGATATATGCACAACAAAGAAATAGTGGAGTCAAACTTATACTAAAGCATAGATCTGAGGGTATATGCCAAAGGCTGAAGATAGTGCATGTGATTTTCCCTGTCTATAAAATAAATAGTAGTAATGAAAGTAGTTATAAATACTAGTCCAGAATAAATGTGGGTCCATTACTGATTCTGCCAAATACAGAACCAATGATTGAACTGGGTATATAGACTAAGGGATGAATGAGTTCTTCAAATGATGAGTGATACGATATACAGGATAGAAGAGGGCATCAGCTCAAATCAAGAAAGAAATGGGGGAAAAACATTAAAAAGGCAGAAAATGTTTAGAATACTAAGGGGATGTAAAAAAGAATTGTGAAAAACATTTCAGATGATGATAAAATATTTCTTTCTTCTCTTCCTTCTCTTTCCTCTCTCCCTTTCTTCCATGCTTATTGAGAGATTGATTTTGTACTGGCCCTTTTATTCTGAAGATACAAAGAGTTGTGGCAACTTCTTAATTCAATAAACAAACAAACAAAAAATAGGTCTTTGATTTTGAAGTGTAAATTCCTTTTTGATTAATAATCATGTATAATAGTAGTTTACTGATGAAGTAGCTTAAAATCTACATTGATATAACCTCTCCTGGAGATGCCTTTTTAAAAGATGCCTCTTTAAAAGCCATGTAAAATTGTCCCTGCCCTATAGGAATTTATATTCTAATAAAGGACCTAGGCATGAAAATATACAATATATTATAATAAGTTTTAAGAGATTAGCAAGTAGAGTAAGAAAAGAGAGAAAGAGGGAGGAAAAGTTTTCATGTAGAGATTATTTCCTGGAACTTTTTTTATGTTGGAATAAATTACAAGCATATTCAAAGGCCAGAATCACGGAGAGTCTTATATCTATGCTCAAAGTTAAATCTCTTCTAGAAGCAGTAGAAATCTTCTATTATTTTTTTGTAAGCAGGACAATAACCTGCTCATTGGTACATGGATGGCAAAATAAAACTGAAGCATTCCAAAGGCAGGATCTTGTTAAGAGCCATCTACTTAAACTTATCATTTATTCATATATCAATTCAACAAATATTATTAAGCACATACTAGGTGCACAAGTCTGTGTTAGGTTTTGAGGATACGGCTGTGAGCAAATGAGGCATAATTGTTCCTAAATGGACCTTAGAGTCTAGTAGGAAAACAGTCATTGGATTGATACATCCATTCATTTATTTAGTACCTACTCTGTACCAGGCATGGAGGTATATGGTCAAAATACAGCGAAGAAGACATAAAAAGGCTTTACTTATAGTGGGAGGCAGAGAAGACAATGAAATTTAAATTTCAAGTATGGATAGGTGCTATGAAGAAAACAGTATTGTGATAGAGATGACTGTGTTGGCTAAGAAGGTTTCTTTCATGAACCATATGGGCTGAGACAAGAATTCATGATGAGAATGAATCAACCATGTAAAGGTGAAGAAACAGGAAATGCAGAGGTCCTGCTGAGATATCAGAAGCTTGGCATGTTAGAGACACGGAAATTAGGTCAGTGTGGCTGGAATGTGGGAGATAAAGGGGGAGTACTAGGAAATAATTTTGGAGAAATAGACAAGGACTAGATTACATAGTCTTATATGCCAGAGTAAAGGTTTTAGAATATATTCTAGTAATATATTATACCTAATGATATACTATATCCAATATAGGGAAGCTTTTAGAAAATTTGATTCTGCATTGTAACAATCTCATTTGTGTTTGGAAAAAGATTTATTTGGGTGCTATGTAGTTAACGGATATTACCAGAAGCAAGAGGGAAACAATCAGGATACTATTGCAATATTCCAGGTTACAGATGATAGTATACTGGAACAAAAGAGAAGATGGAGAGAATTAAACAAATTTGGGGTATATTTTGGAGGTGGAATGAATGGAATGTTCTAATGTGAGGGAATGGTGAGCACGAAAAATTTCTAGATGTTGGCACTTGAGGAACTGAGTGGATGATTGTGCCTCTGGCTGAATGGTATGGGGGAGACTGCAGACAGCAGGCTGGTCCTGGGGTATGTTCCAGTAATCAATAATATGTTAAAGTTAAGAGTGTTTGGAAATCAAAAAGAAACCCTTAAAAGTAGTAACTATTAAATAAGCAGTTTTATATACAAATGTTTTGTTCAGAGATAAGTCAGGATTGTAGACATGTATTTGGGATAAATGGTATTTAAAAATCTTGGGACTGAGTCAAATAATCTGAGAAGAAAGTGTGGATAAGGATGACAAGGGAGGTCAATACCGAGCCATGGAGGAACCGACCCAACATTTGAAGGTTGGGCAGAAGAGTCAAAGAAGTCGCCTGATAGGCAGGAGGCATGTCTTTTGGAAGCCAAAAGAAGAAAATATTTCAGAAATAGAAGAGATATGTAGGTGAAATGTTGCTAAGTGAGGACCACCGAAATGGAGATTGTTGACCTTGATAACAATACTTTCAGTGAAATGGAAGAGACAGAAAAGTTTTGATGGGATAGATTTGGGAAAGAATGGAAGGTGAGGAGGTTGAGAATATACAGAGAAATGAGACTGTAGTGGAGGGAGATGACGGATTGACAGAGTGAGGGCATTTTTAAAATGGGAGACATTGGAGCATATTTGTATGCTAACAATGATATTTAGGGAAGGAAGAACAGGATCAAGAGATTATGCAGAGGGTGTAGCATTTTGCCAGGTAAATGAAATAGAAAGAATGAAGGGCAAGTGACTTCCTGATGGTCAAGGGCTTGTTATAATAAAGGACTATGGCATCTAAGCTGGATAAGAGGGGACATGCACTCACTTGAGGGGTGTGGTGGGTACAGAAATATTACTATGATGTAAATAGAGTGGAGGTCTAGGTGTAGTTAACAAATGATGGTGAGCGTACAGAATGAGCTGGAAGGATTGATGGTGGTGGTAGTCAGGATTTTAATTACAAGATTACCACTATGCTAAGTGCTAAGAGGAAGAAATAAAGAATGCCGTAGCAGTCTAAAGCCAGACAGCCATAGCCAAGTTTGCAATGTCAAGAAGTCTCCCTAGCAAAAGGGATGTTTAAGTTGAACCCTGTAAGATGTAAAAAAGATAGCTAGGTGGAGAGGAGTGGAAAGTGTTATATTTAGAAAGAAAGCCCTATTAAACCATGTGGAGAATTGGAGCAGTTAATTAATTTTTGTGTTCATGAAACAAACATTTGAGTGACTTCCATGTTCTAGGGCACTATTTCAGGGTGTGGAGATATAGCAATTGATAACAGATACAGTTCCTCAATAATGAATGTCAACTACAATTATATACACACACACACACACACACACACACACACACACACACATATGGTTACTATATATATTATGTTATATATATATGGTACAATATATACATATATATTATATATATGGTTATATATATAGTTATATATGGTTATATATATATATAGTTATGTATATATATATGGTTATAAGAAGTGGAGTACTACATGAGGAATAGAGACAGTGGAAATGTAATGGCTGTGTGCGATGTCAGAGGGGTGGTAGATGGGGGGGCGGGGGGTTGTCACTGTGTGAGGGATAGAAATGATAAATGTCTATTACATTGTTTTGTGCACCTGAAACTAATAAAAAAAAATGCTAAAAAAAAAGAAGTACAAAAAAAAAAAAAACCAAACAGATACAGTTCCTGCCTATGGGGAGCTTACATTCTAGTGTAAGGAGTTTTCACAAGTTCTAGAAGAATAGAGAGCAGGGGCCGAAAGTGATACAGCCAAGGATGCAGAGATTGGGGAGTGACATCATGGTGGGCCTTGAATAAGGCCTTTTTCTTTTTTGGGGAAAAAAAGAAGTCATTGGACGGATTTGGACAATAAAAGAACAGATTTGCAGTTTTAAATGATAAAAACTACACATCATTGTGAAAGAAATTAAAGCAAATAAGGTTAAACTAAAAAAATTAAATGAGTTCCCCCTTTTCTGATGATGTAACCACAAAACTACTATTGTTGATATTTTATTTATTTCCTTGCAGACAGACACACAGATATACATGCATATATGTATTAGTTTTCTTTACACAAATGTAACTGTACAATATATGTGTATATTTTTCTGTGTGTGTGTGTGTGTGTGAGAGAGAGAGAGAGAGAGAGAGAGAGAGAGAGAGAATATATTTCATATCAGTACATATAAATCTACCTAAGTTCTTTGAGTTTACCTCCTTGCAGCATTGTATTTTAATTTATTTACCTCACCATCTATTATTAGACATGTAGGTTGCTTTTTTTTTATTAAACCAGGCATTACATAGATTAGCAAAATTTTAAATCAATTGTAAAACACTCTTCTCGCTAATTTTATTTTGTTTTTGAAAAGTTATTTTTCATAAATTATTTTATTTATGTTAACATGAATGGGTTGAAAGACAATTATCTATGGGCTTCTCGTGTTTCTGTACTTTCTTGCACTCACTCCCTTTGTACTGGACTACTTTTTCAAGGATTCTTATATAGTGAACTGCCTGGGTGATAGAGATAGTGTCTCCCTCCAGAGCAAAAGGCAGGTATGCTTACTGCCCATTATAAAAGAATCAGGCTCCTAAAGTCAGGGTTCCTCTCCTGCATGTGCTAGTTTCATGTGTTTTTCATCACATTGCCCTGGGGGAATTGGGGCTTAGAGAACTGGTAAAAGAAAATGCTGATACTCTGGATACTGCTATTGCTATGAGTTATAATGTCCTTTGTCTCTGACCTTGGCGTCACGTTTCTTTTGCCAGCATCCATGAAACTGTGATAAGCTAACATGTTAGCTTGCAAGTAGAATAAAATCTCAGACACAGATCAGTGTTTAACAGCTTATTAAAAAGTAAAGACAGTTTATTCAATAAATGGTGCTGGGAAACCTGGACAGACACATGCAAAAAAATGAAGCTGGACCACCTCCTTACACCATATACAAAAATAAATTCAAAATGGCTTAAAGACTTAAATGTAAGACCTGAAACCATAAAATACCTAGAAGAAAATACAGGAAGAAACTTCTCAGACATTACCCGGAGTAAGATTTTTACTGATATATACCCTCGCTCGAGGGAAGTAAGAGAAAAAATAAACATGTGGGATTATATCAAACTAAAAAGTTTTTTCACAGCAAAGGAAACCATCAATAAAACAAGAAGGGATCCTACTGAATGGGAAAAGATATTTGCCAATGATATATCTGATAAGGGATTAATATCACAAATCTATGGAAAACTCACTCAACTCAACTCCAAAAAAACAAACGATCCAATTAAAAAATGGGCAGAGGACTTGAAGAGACATTTTTCTAAAAAGGATATACAGATGGCAAACAGACATATGAAGAAATGCTCAACCTCACTAACCATCAGAGAAATGCAAATAAAAACCACAATGAGATACCACCTCACCCCAGTCAAAATGGCTATCATCAATAAATCAACAAACAACAAGTGCTGGCACGGATGTGGAGAAAAGGGAACACTTGTGCACTGTTGGTGGGATTGCAGATTGGTGCAGCCACTATGGAAAACAGTATGGAGGTATCTCAAAAACCTGAAAATGGAACTACCCTATGATCCAGTAATTCCACTCCTAGGTATCTATCCGGAGAAATCCAAAACTTCAATTCAAAAATCTTTATGCACTCCTATGTTTATTGCAGCACTATACACAATAGCTAAGACATGGAAACAACCAAAATGCCCATCGGTAGATGACTGGATTAAGAAACTGTGGTACATTTATACAATGGAGTATTACGCAGCCATAAAGAAGAAAGAAATCTTACCATTTGCAACAACATGGATGGACCTAGAGAACATTATGTTAAGAGAAATAAGTCAGACAGAGAAAGATAAGTACCATATGATCTCACTTATTTGCGGAATCTAAAGAAAAGAATAAGTGAATGAACTAATCAGAAACAGTTTTGGAGACAAAGAGGAAAAACTGAGGGTTGCTAGATGGGCGGGAGGGGTGGGGGTTGGGGGAGAGGGTGAGGGGATTGGAGGGCAGTCGGTGACCACAGGATGGCCATGGGTTTGAAAATTAATCTGGGGAACGTAATTTAGTGGTTACCAGAGGGTAAGGGGGTTGGGGGGTTGGGAGATGAGAGTAAGGGGGATCAAATATATGGTGATGGAAGGGGAACTGACTCTGGGTGGTGAACACACAGTGTAATTTATGGATGATGTGATACAGAATTGCACACCTGAAATCTATGTAATTTTACTAACAATTGTCACCCCAATAAATTTAAAAAATAAAATTAAAAAAAAAAAAAAAAAAAGAAATCTCAGTTTCAGTTTCCAGTACTATATGGATTGATAGACATAACCCACATAAAGGCTTTTTAAGGTCCTCAAATTTTTGTTAGAGTGTAAAATTGTCCTAAAATAAAAAAGTATAAGAATTACCACTATGTAATATTTCATTGTATTCTTTATGCTACAATTAATTTTTCCATTTACTGATGCACGTTGGGTTGATTCTCACTTTGGCAATTTAGAATAAAGCTGGTACAAATATTCTTCTATATGTTTTTTGATGCAGCTTTATTTTTAGAAGATATGTGGGATTTATTCTATCATAAATGGCATCATTTTTTAACATTTCATTTTCCAGTTTTGCTGATACAGAGAAATATAATTGATTTTTTATGCATTGACCTTGCATACAATGATCTTACTAATGCACTTATTAATTTGATTATTTTTTTCCATAGATTATTCTGAATTTTCTAAATAGATGATGATATCATACAAAAACGACAGCTTTATTTCTTCCTTAAAAATCCATGTTCTTTTATTCATTTTTCTTGCATTTTTGTGCTGTTGGGGCCTCACAGTCAATGATAAATAAAAGTGACTATAGAATACATTCTTTTAGTCTTTTTTTTCTATTGATTTCTCTTGTACTTTATTATTTATTTATTTTTTAAAAATTTATTGGGGTGACAATTGTTAGTAAAATTACATAGATTTCAGGTGTACAATTCTGTATTACATCCTCTATAAATCCCATTGTGTGTTCACCACCCAGAGTCAGTTCTCCTTCCATCACCATATATTTGATCCCCTTTACCCTCATCTCCCACCCCCCACCCCCCTTTAGTCTTTATCACAGAAGGAAAGATTTCAACATTTTGCTATTAAGTACAAATGTTTTTGATAGGTCTTTTTTTGCTTTGTTTTTTTGTGGAAAACCTTTTTCATATTAAGGAAGTCTCAAATTCTTAGTTTCTAAGAGGATTTCTGGTAAGTCACATTTGAACATTGTATTTTATCAAATCCTTTTCCCACATCTATTGAGATGATCATGTGATTTTCTTACTTTTTGTTAGTGTGCAAAATGACACTGATTAATTTTCAAATGTGAATCCAATGTTGTAGCCTTATAAAGCTACTTGACCATGATACATTTTATTTTATATATTGCTGCATTTGAAATGCTAATTTTTATTTAGGATATATATATATATATATATGTATATATATGTATATATATGATATGTGGGATGTGTAGAATATATACATATATGTATATATATGATATGTGGGATGTATAGAAGATATATATATATATATACACACACACACACACACATATATATATATCCTAAATGAAAATTAACATTTCAAATGCAGCAATGAGGTTCAAATGCAGCAATATACAGTATATATATGTATATACATATATGTGTGTGTATATATATATATATATATATATATATATATATATATATGATTTGCCTATAATTTTCCTTTATCATAAGAACGTCATTAGGTTTTTCAACTCAAAGCTTACATTAAAGTCACAAAATAAGTTGGGAAGTCTTTTCTCATTTTTTGTTTTCTGGAAGAATTTATATAAACTTTATGTCATTTTTTTTCTTAAATGTTTAGAAGAATTTATTTGTGAAGTAATCTGTACCTGGAGTTTTCTTTGTGAGAAGCCTTTAATAATGGGTTTAATTTATTTAATAATATAGGGATATTCAGAATTTCTAGTTTTTATTTTTTCAATTTTGGTGATTGTGATTTTAAAGAAACTTTTTATTTCATCTAAGCTCTTAATTGATCATGCCAAAATTAGTAATAATCTTATTCTTTTTTAATAGTATGTGTAACCTTTAATAATTTCTTTTTTTATTCCATATATATATGTTTATATTTTTGACTTAATCTTGTCAGTAGATTATCAATATTTTTAGTCTTTTCTAAAAGGATCACCTTATGGCTTGATAGTCTCCATAATTTTCAATTTTACTAATTTCTGCTATTATCTTTATAATTTATTTTGTTACTGTCTTTGTATATAATAAATATTCTTTTTTTTCCTAATGTTTTGACACAGTTGTTTACTCAGGAAGGAGCCATTCAGGAAAATAGCAATCATATTAAGCATTGAAAAAAGATGAACTTTAACACAAAGAATTGTTTACTTCCCATCCTCAGCCTCAGAAAACCACTGATGCTTTCCAACACTATAATTGAGATTTATCATTTCTAGAATTTCATATAAATGGAAGCATATAATGCATACTCTTTATTGCCTGGCCTTTTTCGTTCAGTAAAAATTTTCAGATTCATCCATTTTATTACATGTTATCAGTAGTTCTTTCTTCTTGCTAAGTAATATTCCTTTTGCAGACAGAACAGAATTTGTTTATTTATTCACCTGCTAAGAGAAATTTGGGTTGTTTACAGGTTTTGACTATTAGGGATAAAGATTCTATAAACAGCAGTGTATAAGTCTTTGTGTAGATATATTTTTTCCTCAGGTAAATAACTAGATGCAGAATTTCTGGGTCACATGGAAATTTTATTGCGATTTTAAATGCAATTCTTAAGAATATTTAGTTAGTGATAACTGCTCTTACATTCTGTTAATAGATTAGTGCTTTGCCCTATTTTTTAAAATTTTTACTGTAACTTCATAGACAGGTTTGTGAGTTATTAGGAGATGCTGCATTTAAAACCCAAGCCTAAATACCTGCTCATTAACATTTAAGTTCTAATATAGTGGCAGCAATATTATAATTACTTTACATTATTTCATTTAATTTTCATGATAACTTAAAAGCATCTCTATATTATTCTCATTTTTCAGATGAGGTATAAACTGAGGTAAAATTATGTTAATTAACTTAGCCAAAGACACAAAACTAGTAAGTTGCAGAGCTCAGATATGAACCAAATGAGTAGGATTCCCAAGTCTATGTTCTTAACCCTACTGCTCTAAATAGAGAATAAAAGGGTAAATACTCTATTGCCTTGCCTTTTTCATTCAGTAAAATGTTTTTCCGATTCATCCAGGTTATTGCATGTTATCAGTAGTTCTTTCTTCTTGCTAAGTAATAGTCCATTGTACAGACAGAACGGAATTTGTTTATTTATTATTGTGTAGACATATTTTAGTTTTTTTCCTCAGTAAATAACTAGGTAACTTTTTTCAGGTAAATAACAGAATTTGTTTGTTTATATATACTTAATAGTTCAGACAAGGAAGAAAAAAGATGTGTCTGTTGCAGCATCAAGAACAGTATCCATTTAAATGAAGTAGATTTCCAAGATGTAATTTTGGTCAGTATATGCAAAGTATGGATTAAAGTATACAAAGTAAAAGGTAAAAAACAAAGTTAGGTATATTTTAAAACTGTGATTAATTTTGTGTCTCTTGTTACAATCTGATAGTTCCCAAACCTAATAAGGCTATTTATCCTGTAACTCAGTACCCTGTCTGTCTATCTATCTATCTATCTATCTATCTATCTATCTATCTATCTATCTATCTATCTATCTATCTACCTACCTACCTACCTATCTATCTATCTGTCAATCATCTATCTGTCTCTGTCTGTCTGTCTGTCTATCTATCTATCTATCTACCAAATATTATTTATCCATTTATGTATTATTTTGGTATTAATTAGCATGTCCTTAGTAAATACCAGCAGCACCTAATTGATTAAATAAATTTTTAAAAAGATACATGCCATATCGTTGTGTTTTCTTCTAATTTTTGCAATTACGATTTTTCCGAGCTTCTGTACAAATGTTCTAGGGGTTGTACAGAATAAATGTCTGAACAGCTGTAACATCTTCACCTTACTTCTCACCTGTTGGCACCAAGGAATGAATGGAAAATTTATAATGTTACTATATAAATCATGATGAGAGGAAAAGTTCAATTGCGTTTTTCAGAGGAAAAGTAATAGTTGGTTAATATCAATTTTGTGACTACATGAATCTCCTGTCTTTTTTTTTTAATAAACTTTTATTTTAGACTACTTTTAGATTTGCAGGAAAATTCTGAAGATAATAGAGAGAATTCCCATACAATCCACAGTAGTTTCCTGTATTATTAATATCCTATACTAGTATGGTACATTTATAACTAATATAATACTCTATGCTAGCTATATTTTAATACAAATCTTTAAGAAAACAGATAATAAGCTGTGAGAAAAAATATCAAGGTCATCAAAATCAAGGAAATTCTGAGGAACTATCTCTTGTCTTTTTTTTTGATGTTTTCAATTAAAATTTAATATTATAGATTTTTTTCTGAAGTTTTTATATTATATTAATATCTTTTCCTGTACAATAGAAATTTTGGTTTCTAATAATATTACATATTTATTTGTTTGTTTTATCCTATAGTATATATAAAATTGTTTCAAAATTATGACACCAAAATTATTATTAGCAATATTAAAATAGCTATGCCAAGTTTCTTTTGGTTATTGTTAGCATGCTGTATCTTTCTGTACCCTCCCCTTTTTTTCCCCTTGTCTTTGACTTCATAGTTACCTTTTTTTCCCTCTCTTTTTTTTTATTAAATTTATTGGGGGCATTATTTTAAAACTTGCTAATAAGATACCTTGAAGAGGCTTATAAAAATAATGATTACATTTTATCTTCTAAACTACAGCAACTACATTGTAATCTCTATGTAAATAAAAAGTATGTTACTTGGGTACAATGCTTTCCAATTTAACTATCACAACTGTCACTGAGATCATTAAATAATAATTTCCAGGGAACTGAATCTTTATTTGAAAAGTCAAAACCAGTTGAATTTACTACTCAGAGATCTATTACACAAAAGTTTGAGAGAAGAAACATCTCACTTTTCACATGCCATCTGAAAAGGGCTGCTTATAGAAAGGAGGGCGCATGCTTGTAAGATAGTAAGACAGAGATATGAATAACTTAATCAATAAATAAAAATCAAATCTCTGCCCGTATACTTGGAGACTCAGTAATTGGAATAGAAAATAATTACATTCTCGTACTTCTTTCTTTATATTTATCCCAGGACAGAATTCTCTCATATTGGCCATCTCTGATTTTATAAACCATACTGGAGAAAAACCATGAAAACAATAGCCAATCTGGCCAAAAAAATTACAATATCCTAGGATTTAGTACTGATATTTAGTTATTACAAACTGCACAAATTCTCAGATATATTAACTGCCTTAAAAAATACTCTGCCTTTCAGAACGATTATAAAAAGACACATTTACCACTCATAGAAACCCTGATTTCAGATTGCAAGAAACCCAGGCAAAAGCTATATGAGATACCATTTACAGAGTGCCATAAAAGTGAAATGTAGCTAATGAGCCCTTCACAACGGTTTGCATCACGTTCATTTCTAACTCGGCCTTTATGGCAGCTACTGTTCAGAAAAAGTCCATCCATTTCATGTAAATTTGGCTGCTCCCTGCTCCAGTACCAGTGTTAGAAAACTCAATTTAAATCAAACCTAATCACTTCTGCCAGCCACAGTGCACTTCCCAACCCTCCTCACCCACTTGTACATTCTAGCATGATTTTGTTTCTTGCATCTCTCAGCCTTCCTCCAATTCAACCATACTCTAATTGGCTGGCTGGGGATTCCACTGTCACTCAAGCTAAACCCCAAGCTCATTGATGAAATTGGAAGCTGAGTTTGCAGTTTGAGTGTGGTGCTAAGGGTACATACTATTTTCTGGCCTTTTTTTTTTTTTTAACCCCTGTAAGTAGCTATATAGAAGGTAAGACAACGTATGAAACTGTACCTTAAAATACAACAGATCTTTTTTCTGACACATTTAATGGTTTAGTTCCATGCTGGTGGTCGAGAAGGGAGTTGAAGGCTTGTCTTCACATTTTGCCACAAAAGCAAGCCATGACATCACCTGGAAGCCCCTTTCAACAACTATTTGGTTATCACTTTTTAAAGTGACCTCCTGTGACCTAAAGATTGCTGATTTTTGGAGGGAATCTAGCAAAATTTTCTGTGGGTACCAATCCAGACAATTCAAGATTTTGTTTTCTACTTGTAGATTAGGGCTGTTAGCATCAGATTATTTAATTTTTAAAAAATTCACAGAATGTGAAATATTTCTGGATTGTTACTGTTGTACCTGATGCTACATAATACAAGAGAAAAATTTTCCGGATTATGCTGTTCAGATGTAAGGGAGATATTATTAGCTTTGTGTCACTAAGTTTTCATTTCACTAACAGTAAATGAAGCACAAGCTGGTGGGATTTCTGACTGGCTAATGAGTGTGGGAGGATTACAAAAACCTGACACGAAGTCCTTGCCCTCAAGTAGTTTCCATCTTATGAAGGAGACATATAGATAGAAAATACACAGTATTATATATAAAGTAAGTACCAAATTTGTAAGATAGACAACAATTGAGGAAGAGATTCAGAAGATGGGAGAGATGACTGAGACAGGTATCTGTCCCACAGTTATCACACTTTACTAGCCATTCTCTTCTCTGCCTCTTTGGTCAAAGGTAGGTCAGAAGAAGAAAAAAAAAAAAATATATATATATATATATATATATATATATATATATTTATTTATATATAATCAAAAATTGCTCAGCTCAACCATCAAATAAGTGGCTTTGATTTCACCATAAACACATAGTATGGCCATTACACAACCCATTTTCATAATGAGTGAAATGCAAGTCTCTCTTATCCCCAAACCATAAATTAGCCAAATTGACTTAAACAATGAAAAGGTAGCCACTATTCATGGTGTATTTAGTATTTGTGTCTAAACATGGTTGAAGTACTAATAACATAATCTTTTTAGCCCAAGTGTGAATTCACCTGAACCAGAACCAGACTAGAATTCACTCCTGGGGAATGAAGGTGGCTTTTTTCTTTTTTGCTTCTCCCTCCCTCCTTTTCTCCCTCCCTCCATCCTTTCCTTCCTTCCTTCCTTCCTTCCTTCCTTCCTTCCTTCCTTCCTTCCTTCCTTCCTTCCTTCCTTCTTTCCTTCCTTCCTCCTTCCGTCCCTCCCTCCCTCACTCACTCCCTCTCTCTCTCTCTCTCTCTCTCTCTCATTTTTTGAAGGTGTGTTTGTTTGTTTTTGTCTTTGCATTTGCTTATAGCATTTACTTTGCTGTCTTAAGGTGCAAAGATGCTGTTAAGTGTATGTGTATACTTTGGTCATTCAAATATCCTTAAACTAAAAACAATCTTCTATCTTTTTTTTTACATGCTTTGTTTTAATTTTCTATCACATAATCTCCCTATGCTCATTTTTTATTTCTAGTCTTGGTCAATTAAATATCTTAGTATATATTTTCCAAGTGTTGCCTAGCTTTCCCCTTTTCACAATTACCTTATTTAACTTCATCATATGCTTGACTATTTTGACTCTAATAGACAAAACGCAGGCAACTCTCCTTAATAAAAGAGAATGTTTGTTGTTGCTCAGACAAAAACAGCATTAAATGAACATGACCCTTACAATGCTCTCATTTCTGAGGATCTGTTGCTGAGATGGTTTTTATTCACTCTAGGAATTCAAATTGCTTATCTCTTTAAAATAGGATATCCACCTAAAGGGTGGATACAGGGTATCTACCCTGCTTTTAGGTTCATACAAATCATATAATTGGAATAGGCACTCATAAGGACAGAGTGGGTCTCACTGTCTCATTTCCTGTTATGTAAGATCACTTTGTATCCTTTGACTTTTTTTTTTCTTTAGAAGAAAATTTCTTAGGTATCTTTGTCTGAAACAAGACATCCTATGAAATACCCTAAGATATTTTCCTAAACCTTCATTTTTAGATGATGAAAATGATGATGATGATGATGTTGATTTGGGGACCATCTAGTCCCAAACAACATGTCCAAGCATATTACAGTATAGAAGTCCATATAACATTTGGTTAGGGTTTTCATTTTTCTCCCATTCTCACTAAGCTCCTCCCTTCTCTTGTAGTTAGCTTTCTGAATGATAGTAACTAAAGCCCTGTAGCATAGATGGAAGAAAATATTGGTTCTTGAGGAATGCAAATGTAATTAACAAGTAATCATTAGTAGGTTTCTTAAATTTCCTGAAACTTAACATACATATATGTATATGTATGTGTGTATATATATATAAAATATGGAATTTTATGGGAAGAGCTACCATTACTTGAGAGCAAACTTTTTTCATTAATGATTAAGCTCACATACAACCTTGAACCATTATTTACTTTATTCCCCGAGTCACTTTCTATCATTCATATGAATCCCCATCAGATTGGACCACCTAGTGGTCTCATTCTCTCTACTTTACTCTATCATAGTTCCTTGCGTCTTCTCAGATCACTTCCATCCTCACAAACCCAGCTTCCTTTTCTTGTCAATCTCTTGGTTCAGTCTGATTGCCCACACTGGGGTAAGAGGCTTCAGATTCTGAGTGCAGGAGGCAGGGATGAACTGAAGTTGTATAATAAAAAAAAGCATAAATACTTCTGTTGGTAAGGCTGATCATTTAACAATATAACACCAACGTGTTGTTATGCTAACAGTGTCTGTCTTTTCCCCCCTTCTTGCTATCTTACTATTGTCCTATTTATGTTTTTTTTGTGGGTTTTTTTTTTGGGGGGGGAGAAGGGGAACAAGACTTTTAATGGGGAACAGTGTGTACTTCCAGGACTTTTCCAAGTCAAGTTGTTGTTCTTTCAGTCTTAGTTGTGGAGGGCGCAGCTCAGCTCCAGGTCCAGTTGCTGTTTTCTAGTTGCAGGGGGCGCAGCCCACCATCCCTTGCTGGACTCGAGGAGTTGAACTGGCAACCTTGTGGTTGAGAGCCTGCACTCCAACCAGCTGAGCCATCTGGCCACCCAGGAGCTGAGCAGCAGCTCACTGACTTCATTCTAGTTGTGGAGGGTGCAGCTCATTGGTCCATATGGGAATCGAACCAGCAGCCCTGTTGCCCAGAGCTCACACTCTAACCAACTGAGCCACCCATCTGCCCCCTATTTTTGTTTTGATAAAGACCTAAGATGGGCTAATGCAATGCATGTTAATATCTCATTCTAGGAAAGAGGTTAGGAGGTAAATGACATTCCCTACCACATAGGATCCTGTGGCAGACTCCATATTAATTGTCTTTCCAATTAAATCTGTAATCAGTGTTATCAAGCATGGCCTGGAGAAAGTTGTGTTTCAGTTCTTTCTTGCTGTTCTCAGTGACTAGCAGACTCCACTGTAGTAGGATCTATTTCCTGGAGGATCAAGTACTTTATAAAGTTGTCTCTTCCTGATTTCCAACCCTAATCAAAAGGATGCCTGTCCTACGCCTCGACTATGCAGGACTCTATAGGTAAGCTGATGAATATTTTTAGACAATATGCTAATGACTATTCATTAATGTGCTGATCATACTAGTAATTATTTGGTATTAAAAAGTCTTCAATGACTATGTTAAAAGAGTCCAAGTATACAACCATGTGAAAATCATAGGTTCAGCTGAAGGACTGGGGGGAAAATATTTGGGGCATAAGGAATTTTTCAGAACCCCTCCATTCACACCAATGAGGAGCATGCTTATGATTAAGTTTAGATTCAAGGGTTTTGTTCAAACAAAATGATCAGTGAAGTATCCCTATTAAGGATCTAGATACAGAAGACTGAATGATAATGTGTGCAGAGAACTTCTTATGAATGAATGCATGTGGGTGTATCAATTCAGACAAAATGTTTATCTGAACCTTATGACTCTAAAAGCTTCCACCTATTTCCCACAGTTTTGCTTTTCTGTTCTTCAGTAAATAAAATAAATGCCAATGTAACAAGAAACCATAAGACAACATTTGCTCTTTGAGGAATTTTGCTCTCACAGAATTTCTAGTTCATTTTTTCTCCATCCCTTTTGGCTACCTGTCACATTTTAGAGTATTTCATCAGTGGTCGAAACTAAACATAAAGCAGGCCTTGCTTCAGTTTTCTACCTTGGAATAAGTTACTTAAAATGATATCCAAAGTACTTGAGGACTCTGTGAAGAAAAGATCAGGAAATATTGAAGAAAACCATATGGGATTTAAAGGAAAAGTAGCTATAACTAAGAGAGATACTTGAACATCTTGACATTAATGAGTATGAAATGTTTTATGCAAATGAATATGCACTATTTTTTTTTTCATTTCAAAGTAACTCTGAAGCTGATACCAATAGTATTTGGTCTAAACAGAAATATTTTGAATTACTCAAAATTCCTTGAATATGTTGTGCAAGAAGCAGAAGAGTTAGTATAATACACTAACAGTCATACGTTAACAATACACATCCATGGAGTACAGCATAGGGAGTAGAGTCAATGGAATTGTACAGCTATATATGATGTCACATGGGTAGTAGATTGGGGGGGGCATTACTTTGTGAGGGGTATAAATGTTTAACATTGTTTTGTACACCTGAAACTAATAAAAAAAATACACATCTGAATTTTTTAAGCAAATTGTGATGATGTGATGTTCCCAGCGATACAGAACAACTGAAATGCAAGATATTTGAACTGGATTCCTCCCTTTGTTACTGTTGTCTGATATTATTTAAATAACACATCATTGTTCTTAATCCAGTCCCATTAATGCTCAGCCTTCAAGTTGATGTGCAAAGACATTACAGACTCCAAAAGACCAAAATATAATTGTTGATTCTTGCTGCTCCCACCCACAACAATAACACCTGCTCCATATCAATCATATTTAGTTTGACCACCTGTCCTAATGTGCCTAAGACTGAGGAATTTCCTGGGACACAAAATGTTCAGTGCTAAGTCCCAGGCAGACCAGGACAAATAGATAACCCTAAGCCATCATCCATGTAATTGTTGAAATTAACCCCTAGTAGTCAACCTTGATTCCTTCTTTCCCTTAATTCTCCAGATCTAAACTATCAGCAAATCTTCAGCCCTCTACCATGAAAACATCCCCTGGATACATCACTTCTTAGCTCTCACCTGTAGCCATAACAGGCCAAGCCAGCATCACCCTCACCAGTACAAGGGATAATGTAATGGCTACTGAAGCGTTCCCCTTCCAATATTGCCCATTTAAAAACCTCTCCAGCCCTGAATACAAGGTCATACATGATCGTGTTTCCACCTCTTTCTCCAATCTCATCTCCTATTACTCTTTAACCTGCCACTAAGATTCAGCCACACTGGCTTAGGTCCTTTTCCTTAAACATGCCAAGCTTAGTCGTACCAGGAGGTCTGCACACCACTCTTCCCACTGCTTGCAGTCATTTTCCCCTGCTTTTTCTGCAGCTGATTATACTGCTTGGCATATATTCTAAGGTCACATATCACCTCCACAAAGAGCCTTCCTTGACCACCCAATCTAAAATTCCATTCAGTAATTTTCACTCATATCACCACGATCTAATTCTCTACATAACAAGTAGTACTATCTGATACTATCTTGTTTAGACTTGCTTGTTTATTTTCTATTTAACATTTAAATTTTGGATGACGTCATAAAAATGGCAGCGTGAGGTGAGCCTCTTAAAATCTCCCCTGGAATTTACAACAAATTGAATAACTATACCTCCACAAAGGACTCCCTGAGCAGCAGACAGGCAAGACTAAGAGGCACACTACTGAAATCATGTAAAGGTGGGCAAATTGCATGAGCAGGGGAGGAGGAAAGAGAGAAGTACGGAGATGGGGCGCAAGATGCAGACCTAGCCCGGTGCTCCAAGCTCGCTGCATTCTAGAACTACTGCAGCTGTGGGAAAGGGAAGGCCTTGGATGGCTAGGGCTCCGCTTATGGCCCACAGGGCTGAGAGGACAGCATATAACACGGCTGAACGCAATGCTCACGGCAGTGACCTCAGAGCAAAGACTACATAAAGAAGGCTGAAAATGGGGGTTTAAGCCCTCACTGCTGAGCAGAGAATGGAAGCCTTAGGCACTGAGACTAGCCGCCCCCTCACGACCCTCCCAGAGCACACCCCACCCCCACCTGCACAGTGCTAGAAGCGGAACAGTAGCAGTGTCAGATCAAAAGAACAGAATATTTGCAGTTCTGAGAACTGTGGTTTGCAGACATGGACTTGCAGCCCAACTAGTTCCAGCAAAGGGGAGGGAGCCGTGGAAGCAAGACTGGCTGTGGTGGTGGCCTCTGCCATTGCTCTGGGCTCCCTCTCACAACCTACCACACCCCTGTCCCCACCCATCTGGGGGGAACCCTGCAGGAGTAAACAGAGCTGCTGAAACACACGGGTTGTGAATCTGGTGCGGGAACAGCTTTGGAACTTCAGAAGCTCTCCGCATCCCCCAACAGAGGCAGTGCCCTATGACACAGGCAAAATGTTCACAGAGGAGAAGCCCGCCTTCCAGGGAATCCCCCCATTATGTGAGAAGCCAGAATAGTGCAGAGAAAAATAAAACACTACAGTGTGAGAGAGAATAAAAGGCTGCAGTCAGAGAGAAAATAAAACATTCTACCAACACCTACTGGAAAACAAAAGAAAGACCTTTTTCTATCCACATGTTGCAGAACCCACTCCTGTAAATGTCTAGGAAGAGAAATAATAAATCATTCATTGCCATGAATAACCAAGGTAACAAGACAGCTCAGGAAGAAAATGAAAAGTCTCCAGAAAATGAAGTTAAAGACATGGAAATATGTGACTTAAATGACAGAGAATTCAAGATTGCAATTCTTAAAAACTCAATGAGATGCAAGAAAACACAGACAAGCAGTTTAATGAACTCAGAAACACAATCAAAGTACAAAATGAACATTTTATCCAAGATATTGAAATTTTAAAAAAGAACTAAATAGAATTTCTGGAGATTAAGAACTCAATAAAAGAAATGAATGAAATAGCCAGCTTAGGTAGTAGAGTTGACCAAATGGAGGAAAGACTCAGTGACATCAAAGACAGAAATCTGGAAATGACACAGACGGAAGAAGAAAGAGACTTGAGACTTAAAAGAAAGTAAAGAACTTTCTGACTTCATCAGAAAGAGCAATATAAGAAGGAGAGCATACCAGAAGGAGAAGAAAGAGAGAAGGGAAAAGAGAGTATGTTCAAACAAATAGTCGATGAGAACTTCCGAAACTTGTGGAAAGAACTGGATCCTCGAGTCCAAGAAGCAAACAGAACACCTAATTCCCTCAACCGAAACAGGCCTTCTCCAAGGCACATTGTATTGAAGCTGTCATAAAATAACGACAAAGAATTAATCCTCAAGGCAACCAGGGAAAAGAAGATGGTAACAAAGCAAAGCCTATTAGATTATCATCAGATTTTTCAGCAGAAACTCGACAAGCCAGGAGGGAGTGGAACCAAATATTCAAACTATTGAAAGAGAGAAATCATGAGCCAAGAATAATACACCCAGGAAAGATATCCTTTAGATAGATATGAAGGAGGAATAAAGACCTTTCCAGAAATATAGAAGCTGAGGGAAATTTCTAACACATGACCTGCACTACAAGAAATACTGAAGGAGGCTATTCGATGAGCATAAATAGGGATAATTTGTGGCAACCAAAACGTAAAAGCAGGGAGAGTAAAGGCCTGAACCAGAATACAGGAGTGGAAAAAGTAAGCATAGTGAAGAAAATGGAATACTCTAAATATGAAACTTTCTTTTACATAAACTTAATGGTAACCACTCAAAAAAAAAAAATCCAGAACTGAAATATATAACGTAATAAAAGAAGAAACAGAGGGAAAAATCATAGACTACCACCACACAGAAATAATGGACAACAACAGAAAGGCAAAGAAACAATGGAGACACAGTCTTAACAGAAAACCAAAGATAGAATGACAGGAAGTCCTCACATATCAATAGTCACCCTAAATGTAAATAGACTGAACTCACCAATAAAAAGGCACAGAGTAGCAGACTGGATCAAAAAACTAAACCTGAAATCAATGTAATTTTACTAACAATTGTCACCCCCAATAAATTAAAAACAAACAAACAAACAAACAAAAAAACTAAACCCAACTCTGTGCTGCCTCCAAGAGACACATCTCAGCTACAAGGACAAACATAGACTCAAAGTGAAAGGGTAGAAATTGACACTCTAAGCAAATGGTATCCAGAGACAATCAGGTGTAGTCATACTGATATCAGATGAAACAGACTTCAGGATAAAGAAGGTAACGAGAGACAAAGATGGGCATTTCATAATGATAAAGGGGACTGTACAACAAGAAGACATAACAGTCATCAATATGTATGCCCCCAGTCAGGGAGCACTGAAATATACCAAGCAACTATTAACAGAACTAAAATGAGAAATTGACCAAAACACAATTATAGTAGAGGACCTAAATACATCATTGACAGCTATGGATAGATCATACAAACAGAAAATAAATAAAGAAATAGCAACCCTAAATGACACATTAGATGAAATGGACATAATTGACATTTATAGAGCACTTCATCCTAGAACATCAGACTATACATTCTTTTGTAGTGTACATGGAACATTCTCAAGGATAGACCATACATTGGGACATAAAACTAGCCTCAGCAAATTTAAGAAGATTTAAATCATACCAAGCATAATCTCCGGTCACAAGGCTTTGAAATTGGATATCAACTGCAAAAAGAAAGTAGGAAAAAACACAAATATGTGGAGATTAAACAACGTACTTTTAAAGAACGACTGGGTCAAAGAAGAAATAAGAGGAGAGATCAAAAGATTCATAGAAACAAATGACAATGAAAACACATCATACCAAACTTTTCAGGATGCAGTGAAAGCAGTTTTAAGCAGGAAATTTATATCATTACAGGCCTATCTCAAGAAAGAAGAAAAATCCCAGATAAATAACCTCACGTTACACCTTAAAGAACTGGAAAAAGAAGAACAAATGAAACCTAAGGTCAGCAGAAGAAAGGAAATAATAAAAATCAGAGCAGAACTAAATGAAATAGAGAACAAAAAGACAAGACAAAAAAATCAATGCGACAAAGCGCTGGGTTTTTGAAAAGATGAATAAAATTGACAAACTCTTGGCTAGACTCACTAAGATAAAAAGAGAAACGACACTAATAAATAAAATCAGTAATGAAAGAGGGGAAGTTATCACGGATGCCACAGAAATACAAAGGATCTATGAATACTATAGATCCAAGAATACTATGAAGGACTATATGCCACCAAATTCAGTAACCTAGAAGAAATGGACAAGTTCTTAGAAACATATAGCCTTCCAAGGCTCAAACATGAAGAATTGGAAAATCTAAATAGACCGATCAACAGTAAGGAAATTGAATCAGTCATCCAAAACCTTCTCGAAAGCAAAAGTCCAGGACCAGATAGCTTCACTACTGAATTCTACCAAACATTCAAATAGGATCTAACACCTGTCTTCCTCAAACTCTTCCCAAAAATTGAAGAGGCAATACTCCCTAACTCATTTTATGAGGCCAACATTACCCTGATACCAAAACCTAATAAGGATAACACAAAAAAAGAAAACTACAGACCAATATCTCTGATGAATACAGATGCAAAAATCATAAACAAAATTCTAGCAAATCAAATGCAACAATGCATTAAAAAGATTATTCATCACGACCAAGTGGGGTTCATCCCAGGGGTACAAGGATAGTTCAACATATGCAAATACATCAACGTGATACATCACATAAACAAAGCAAAGGACAAAAATCATATGATTATATCAATTGATGCAGAAAAAGCGTTTCACAAGATACAACATCCATTTATGATTAAAACACTTAATAAAATAGGTATAGAAGGAAAACACCATAACATAATAAAGGCCATATATGACAAACCCTCAGCTCATATCATAATTAATGGTGAAAAACTGAAGCCCTTTGCTCTACGTTCAGAAACACGACAGGGCTGTCCCCTATCACCTTTGCTTTTCAGCATAGTGTTGGAAGTCCTCGCCACAGCAATCAGACAAGAGAAAGAAATAAAAGGCATCCAAATTGGGGATGAAGAAGCTAAATTTTCACTCTTTGCAGATGACATGATGGTATATATAGAAAATCCCAAAGACTCCACCAAAAAGCTATTAGAAACAATAACCGAATACAGTAAAGTTGCCGGCTACAAAATCAACGTACAAAAGTCTGTTGTATTCCTATATACTAACAATGAAATCTCAGAAAAAGAAATAGAAAAAACTATTCCTTTTGCATTGCAACAAAAAGAAAAAAATACCTAAGAATAAACTTAACCAAGGATGTGATGGAACCATACACTGAAAACTATAAGACATTTTTAAAAGAAACTGAAGAAGACACAAAGAAATGGAAACACATTCCATGCTCATGGATTGGAAGAATCAACATAGTTAAAATGGCATATTACCCATAGCAATATACAGATTTAATGCAATCCCCATCAAAATCCCAATGGCATTTTTTAAAGAAATAGAACACAAAATCATCAGATTTCTTTGGAACCACAAAAGAGCTGGAATAGCCAAAGCAATCCTAAGAAAAAAGAACAATGATGGAGGTATCACACTCCCTGACTTTAGCTTGTACTACAGGGCAACAATAACCAAACAGCATGGTATTGGTAGAAAAACAGACACACAGACCAATGGAATAGAATTGAGAACCCAGAAATAAACCCACATAAGTATGGACAGATAATTTTTGACAAAGCAAGAAACATGCAATGAAGAAAAGACAGCCTCTCCAACAAATGGTGCTGGGGGAATTGGAAAGCCACATGCAAAAGAATAAAACTGGATTGCTGTCTGTTACCACGTACCAAAATTAATTCAAAATGGATCAAAGACCTAAGCATAAGACCTGAAACAACAAACTGCATAGAAGGAAACATAGGTACTGAATTTATGGACCTTGGGTTCAAAGAGCATTTTATGAGTTTGACTCCAAAGGCAAAGGAAGTAAAAGCTAAAATAAACGAATGGCACTATATCAAACTTAAAAGCTTCTGCACAGCAAGAAACCATCGACAAAATAAAGAGGCAACCAACTGAATGGGAGAAGATTTTTGCAAACAGTGCCTCCAATAAGGGGCTAATATCCAGAATATACAAGGAACTCATGAAACTCAACAACAAAAAAACAAACAACCCAATTGAAAAATGGGCAGAGGGCCTGAAGAGACATATCTCCAAAGAGGACATAGAAATGGCAAATAGACATATGAAAAAATGCTCAACATCACTAATCATCAGAGAAATGCAAATGAAAACCACAATGAGATATCACCTCACTCCAGTCAGAATGGCTATCATCAACAAGACAAATAGTCACAAGTGTTGGAGAGGCTGTGGAGAAAAAGGAATCCTCATACACTGTTGGTGGGAATGCAGACTGGTGCAGCCGTTATGGAAGGCAGTGTGGAAGTTCCTCAAAAAATTACAAATAGAATTACCATCTGACCCGACAATCCCTCTCCTGGGTATCTATCCAAAAAATCTGAAAACATTTATCCATAGAGACACGTGTGCTCCAATGTTCATTGCAGCTTTGTTTACGGTGGCCAAGACATGGAAACAACCAAAATGTCCTTCGCTAGATGAATGGATAAAGAAGTTGTGGTATATGTACACAATAGAATACTATTCGGCGGTAAGAAAAGATAAAATAGGACCATTTGTGACAACACGGATGGATCTTGAAATTATAATGCTAAGTGAATAAGTGAGACAGAAAAAGCAGAGAACCATATGACTTCATTGATATGTGGTATATAAACCAAAAACAACAAAAGAACAAGATAAACAAATGAGAAACAGAAACTCATAGACACAGACAATAGTTTAGCGGTTACCAGAGGGTAAGGGGGGTGGGGGCTGGGAGATGAGGGTAAGGGGGATCGAATATATGGTGATGGAAGGAGAACTGACTCTGGGTGGTGAACACACAATGGGATTTATAGATGATGTAATACAGAATTGTACACCTGAAATCTATGTGACTTTACTAACAATTGTCACCCCAAAAATTTTTAAAAATATTAATAATAAAAAAATAAATAAAATAAAATAAAATAAAATAAAATAAAATAAAATACATGCAAATAATATATGCAAGGAAATGTTGAAAACTGTTACTAATAATATGTGTCTCTGGGTGGTAAAATCATGGGTTATTCGTATTTTTTTTTTAATTAAAGTTTATTGGGGTGACAATTGTTATTAAAATTACATAGATTTCAGGTGTACAATTCTGTATTACATCATCTATAAATCCCATTGTGTGTTCACCACCCAGAGTCAGTTCTCCTTCCATCACCATGTATTTGATCCCCTCACCCTCATCTCCCACCCGCCTCCCCCCTTACCCTCTGGTAACCACTAAACTGTTGTCTGTGTCTATGAGTTTTTGTTTGTTTGTTTGTCTTGTTCCTTTGTTACTTTCAGTTTTATATTCCACATATATTTGTGTTTTCTTATGCATGCTATCTGCATCTTTCATATTTCTATTATTACTATGTCTTCATAATTTTAGAATCGAACAAAATCAAGTTTGTCATAAAAGAGTTCTAGCCTCAGTCCTGGCCTTGCTTGGAAGCCCCAGCTACCTCACTCACTGTAGTTTAAGAGGCCATACTCTCATGCTCCCTTTGTTTTTCTTGTTTGTCTCTATCATAATATTTCTTGAATCGTTTACAATTTTTTCCTTATCTGTTGGTCTCACTCTCTAGATTCTTATATCCACTGAGGAACAGAGGGCAAGGTCCGTGTCTTGAGGTTGCATTCCTAGTATCTATAGCATATGTAAACAAACTTGCTTTACCTTTAAACATTTCTATTTACCTTTAAACATTTCTATTTATACCTACATTACAGTGCTGTCTAACCATAATGAGAAAAGGTTTCATACTTCCAATTCCTATCTGCGTGTTTGGTTGCATAATTTTTTCTCAAAATAAGAATATGCACATAAGTTAATAAATTGTCTAAGCAATTACCTGTAACTTCCCAACCTACGAATTCACCGCTCTCTTAAATTAGAACAATCATGCACAGCAAAGTACTTGGGACAGTCTGGACTTTCTATATTCTGTTGCATTATCCACATATATACATCCTAAGTGGGTTGATTATCTGCTTCAAAATCTGCCCTCTTTAAGTTTTGAGAGTGTTCTATTATGACCACTAAATTGAATAACTTCAGAGTCATTCACAAATTAACTCTAACAAATGGCTTAACACAGAAAAGAATATTATGCAGGTGTCAGGCTTCAGAATATGGTTTTTTTTTAATGTCTGATCTTATTTATTTGTTACACTTAGAAAATCTCATTTTTAACTGGACTCAGAGGTAGAAGCTCTCAGAGAGGACAGCCTGTGTCTCTTGGCAATTTGTTCCTGGAATTTTCCTTTGGCTTCCTCATATTCTTGGCCAAAAGTTGAGCGTATTCTGTAGCCTCTTTCTTATTTTTCTTAGTACACTGTTTCTTTAGAGCAATATGCTCATGTTTGTGTTGCAGGACATGTGGAGTAACAAGACGCTGAATCTTAGGTGCTTTGGTTCTAGGTGTCTGACCTTCTTTGTTTAGGGACTTTTTCACAGCATATTGGAGGACATCATCCTCTTCAGAGAGATTGGAAAGTTTGTGGATTCTGCTAGCTCTTTTGGGCCCCAAGCAGTGAGGCCTAGTAGTATCAGTGAGACCAGGAATGTCTTTCTCCCTCCTTTTTACAATAATCAAGTTGAGAACACTCAGATTGGCATCCACAATGCAACCCTATTTGCCCTTCCTTTTTCCAGTCCTCCTTGGTCTATAACAGGAATGCCCCTTACTGAGCAGGTGGCAGACACAGCCATGGGTCACGACACCCTGCTTCATGGGGAAACTTTGTTTGTCATTCCCACCACTGATTTGAACCAGATAACCCTTCCACTCCTCACCCAGAATGTCAGCAGCAACTTCTGTGGCCATACGCTTCTCATAAAATGACAAAGTTTGCATTCATCGTCCACTTCAATGACTTTCTGGCAGCCAGTGGCTGGGAAAGAGATGTTCAGTTTCATCCTGAAGCAGTCAACTGTCTCCAAGGTGCCACAGGAAAGAGCCATAATAGTTTATGATGATGCACTAGAGAATATTTTTGGTTTAGTGAAATAATTGGAATTACAAGGGTCTTAGCTTAAAAGTTATGCATAACTCTTCTTAGAGTTCAAGGTATAAGAAAGTTGGTCAGCACTGTTCTTAGGATGGGTTCTAGTTACAATTGAAAAAATCAAAATGAAATAAAAGACACCACATATGTTCACAGGAGGTTTGAAAATAGAATCAGATAATTTCAAGGAGTCTATTAACACATACAACAAAAACAACAATAAAAACCCACTTGCTTATTGACATCCAAAATTCCTCTAAAAGGATCAAAGCCTTTAATTCCATAGTAAGAAATGAAATTCTCTGCTACTAAGGACTGTTACAAGTTGAAATAAATTCATACTAAGATTAAAATAACTGACATTATAGTCTTTCTTGTGAGCAGATTACTGTTGAAGAATCCATTGGGTTCCTGCTTAGATTTAAAAACAACAAAAACATATGTCCACTGAAGACAGTTTACAACAAAAGGAAAGAAATAATTTTCAGTCATATTACTGGATTATTAAAAAATTTAAATCTTGGTATATGCATATACCTCTGGAATAAATATGTCTGTCTTTCTGTCTCTGAATTTGGCTCTCTCCTCACCGAGCATGTACAAGAAATAACACAAAAACTCATGAAAATCTAGTGATGTGGACAGACATAAATCGATCAAAACACAATATTGCAAGTCCTGTGATTGTTATATACTTTGCCATACAGGAAATGCTATAAAATATTAGCAATTCTAGTTATATCATTCTAATTTATACCAAGAGCCATGGATATAAAAGAGAAGGAGACAACTAACTTCCCGGGGAAATTGGGTAAGGTAATATATGCGTTGGGGTGGACAAATGGGTAGGAGGTTCCCAAGTAAAGAGTGGGGTAAAGTCGATTCAAAAAAAAGCAATGTTATCATGAAATGTAGAAATGTTGACAGTCGGGGAAACATAGGGTTTTAAGGAAAAATGTTAAGAGAGAGGATTACAGATATAGATAGCAGGGAATTATACTATGCAGACATTTGTTTCTATGTGGAACTGAGGAGTGTGTGTTTATTCACCAGGAAACAGAACCATTTGAAGACAAGACTAGAAGTTTTCGGATGATTAATCTGATAGAAATGTAGAAGATGAACTTAAACTAGGGGACTTAATGTTAACAAGCCCAGAAAAGTACCTTAAAATAAAATATAACTCTAAAAATTATTGCTTTTGAGATGACTTTGACATTTATTTTTTCCATAAGATTATTGGTATTGATCAAGCCTTATATTATCAAACCATTTATTTCTCATTTCTATTTGTGTTTGGTTTGTCTTTTTGTTCTACAAAACCATGAAATCAGTATTTTTTTTTAAAATCAAACATGTATATAAGACATTAACTAAAAATCAGTTTTTAAGAAATACAAAATATTTTATCATTTAGTAGTAAAGAATACTGAGAAAAATACCAACATTTTTCTGTGCACCAATAAGCTTGTAAAAAGAGGCTGATAACAAAATAAAAATTAAGCCTTCTAAAATCATCCATTCTATGTAATTTTATTACCATATTAAAATAGCTCTAATTTAACATTGATGTAAGCTTCTTTTAAATGGTGTTTTTTCCACAATATTAATTTTAATTTCCACAGACTTAAGAACCATGAATATTTTGGATGAGAAATCACTGAAGATCTGATATTACTCCTCGACTTACCATATTATTGTTTAGAACTTTGAATTAAAGTAAATATGAGATATAAATACCATTCCTTTATCTCTGTGTGAGGTTTAACTGTACTTGCAAAATAGGAATTATGCTTACCCCTGAGGGTAATCAAGTGTATTATTTTAGAACAACTATGATAAACATAGGGAAAGCTAAAACACATCTCTAGGTCTCTGCTTGAAGACATTGGAGAAAAACTGAGGCAGTGAAGATCTCAAGGGTTAAAATACAAGAGAGAAAAATACCCAGAGTAGCAAGCCTCAAATCCCATGCTGTTTTTCCTAAGAAGTCAAGCAGAAAGCAGTGACTGAGAGGATGAGAAGATGAGCATAGCTTCCAATTGTCATATATATATATAATATATAATAAATTGTATATAATGTATTATACATAATATAATATATACTATTATGTATAATATATTACATATAATTATACACACACACACACACACACACACACACACACTACACCCATACATAGGGTGCCAAAAAATATACACATTTTAAGAAAGGAAAAAAGACTGTATTCAAATTGCAATACTCAATATATACTGATAACAAAAGATGAATACAAGTCACGTTTGACTTCTGCAATTACAAGAGGTGCTCAAAGTGGTTACCATCAGTGTAATTTTAATACACTTTTTTCCTTTCTCAAAATATATACATTTTTTTGGCACGCTCTCTCTCTATATATGTAAAAACTGAGGTTGTGGCCCACATAGGATGAGGAGCCCTGGTAAGCACTCCAGATATTCAGTAGTGATGGCCAAAGGACTAAGAGTGAAATAGAAATAAATTAACCTGTACATATACTGAAGGCCCATTATTAATCAGCTCAATTCAAGATTGAGTTCAGTGTATGTGCCTCAAATATCACATCTGCCAGAACCTGAAGCAAGTTCCCTCAGGAGGACATCATCCAGTGATTCAAATGATTTCTACAATGTTTTCTATATAAGATCCAACAATCAATAAAAAGTAAGTAGGTATATTAAGATAAGACCAAATGAACAAAAAGCAAGAGGACAAATAAAACCAGAAGCACAACCCAGGATATCCAGATAATGAGATTGTCATAGGTAGACTTTAAAATAACTGTAATTAATATGTCCAAGAAAATAATTGACGGCATAGAGAATTTCAGCAGAGAACAGGAAATGATAAAAATACAATAAAGAAATCTCTAGAACTAGAAAAAGCAATAACTGAAATCTGTTTAATAGCGCATTAGATAAAGTTGATAAACAAGGTTTAGCAAACTGGAAGATAGAACAATGGGAAAAATGCATGCTGAAGTATGAATAGACAAGGAAAAAATACAGATGCGATCATAAAAAAACACACAGGACGTGGTAAAAAGGTCTAACGTTCAAGTAATTGAAATCTCAGAGACAGAAAGGGACAAAAGCAATATTTGAAGAAATAATTACTAAGAATTTCCCCAAATTCATGAAAGACATCAAGCCACAGATCCAAAAAACACCCCAAACACCAAGCAGGAAAAATACAAAGAAAATCACTGCTAGGCATATCATAATAAAACTGCCAAAATATCATAAAATCATAAAAGCAACCAGAGACAAAGGCACTTTGTCTTTAAAGGGGTAATATTAGGACTAACAGCTAACATTTCGACATTAACAGCCAAAGACAATGGAATGAGTTTTCAAAGTATGAAAAAAAATGCAAGCATAGAATTTGATACCCATTAAAAAAATGCCCTTCATATATAATGATAAAGACATTTTCAGAGAAACAGAAAGTTAGAGGAATCATCTCTAGCAAACATGCAACAATGAACATATTAAAGGAAGTACTTAGGCAGATCAAAATGAATCCATATAGAACCAGGAAGAAATAAAGAGTAACCAAACAATTAAATGGATACACAGTAGTCCCTCTTATCCACAGGGACTATGTTCTAAGACCTCCACTGGATGCCTAAAACCACGGATAGTGCTAAAACCTATATATATATACTATGTTGTTTCCTCTACATACATACCTATGATAAAGTATACTTTATAAATTAGGCACAGGAGATTAAAAACAATAACTAATAAAACAGAACAATTTTAACAATATACTGTAATAAAAGTTATGTGAATGTGGTCCCTCTCAAAATATCTTATTATACTCTATGCATCCTTATTCTTCTTATGATGATGTGAGATGATTAAATGCCTACATGGCAAGATTAAGTGAGATGAATGACATAGGCATTGTGACGTAGCATTAGTCTACTATTGGCTTTCTGACCACATGCCAGAAGCAGGATCATCTGCTTTGTGTGATCCTGGATCATCAAGCCATGACAATGTCAATGGTAGGATGTCAGGAGCACATGATGTTGATGGTTGGGGATCTTCCATAATTGAAAGGTTTTTGTTTGTTTGTTTGTTTGTTTTTACTAACAGGCAGGGAGAATATACAATGGGGATACACTGGATAAAAAAATAACTCACCTCCTGATGAAGAATGAGTAGAACAGCTTGAGATTTCATCATGCTACACAGAATGGCATATAATTTAAGACTTATAAACTTTATTTCTCGAATTTTCCATTTAATATTTTTTGACTGCTGTTGATCACAGGTAACTGAAACCATGAAAAGGGAAACCACAGATAAGAAGGGCCTACTGTACATGGATATCGGCTGTATAAAAATAAAGTAAAATAAAAATGTGGTGTGTGGTCTAAAATATATAAATCATGAAATTACATAAAAATGGTAAAACAAAATATGGGATGGTAGTGAAAGGAGTTAAAGAATTCTAAGGTCTTTGTGTCATTCTGGAAGTGATTAAAGTCCTCATTTATAATAGCCTGTAATGAGTCAAGATCAATATTATAACCACTAAAATTAATACTCAAGGAATTTAAAAATATAAGCTGATAAAGGAGAAACAGGCTATATTAGAAAACTAAGCAAGAGAAGGCAAGAAAAAATAAGAAAGGAATGGTGAAACAGCAGAGAAAATTAGAAAACGTATAGTTTGATAATTGACATCAATATATCAGTAACGACATTAATTACAGTGGTAGAATGTGCATTGGGTGTAGTAGAACAAGTTTGGAATCAAGAAACAACTATGGTGGTTTAAGAAAGAGATACTGAATGCCACCATGTCAGAAAATGTCATGAAGAGACAGTTCTGAGATACAAAGCAGAAAGCAAACCACTTAGGAAAATGAAGATTTCATGGCTGATTGCAGAGAGAATGGTAAGAACATAAAGTAGATACGGGATCTTTAATCCACTCTAAAATTGCATATTAATTAGTTTGCTCGAGCTGCCATAATAAAGTACCACAGACTAGGTGGCTAAAACCACAGAAATTGTCTCACAGTTCTGTAGCCAGAAGTTTAAATCAAGGTGTTGGCAGGGTTGGTTCTTTCTGAGGACTACGAGAGAAGGATCTGTTCCAGGCCCCACTCCTTGGCATGTAGATAGCCATTTTCTCCCTGCGTCCCTTCACATAGTCTTCCCTCTATGAATGTCTGTGTCAAATTTCTTCTTCTTATAAGGACACCAGTTATATTTGAATAGGGCCCCTCCTAATATCTTCATTTTAACTTTATCTTTGTAAAGACCATATCTCCAAATAAGGTCACACTGTGAAGCCCTGGAGGTTAGGACTCCAATATATGAATGGGGGAGGGGGCACAATTCAATCCACAAAAGACTGTTTCTAATTAATATAGTGGTTTGAAAATAAAATATGTTTGGAATGCTAAAACATATATAATATGTTATATATAAAACATATATAAAAGCCTATAAAAATGTTAGTAGAAATATAAAAATGTTAGTAGAGATATTTAATTGCTGTTGTAGACAATCTACCATCCTCAGCGGTGAATCAGGTTATGGACCATTTATTTGTGCACAATTCTGGATTCCACACATAGAAAAGATTTCAAAACTTTGCATGAGATCAGTGCAGAACCCCTGAGAGAACTAAAATGTTAGTGGGATATCAGTTAATATCATTTCCAAAGAACAAAATATATGAATTAGTTCAGTTGCTTAAAGAAAAGATATTCACTGCTCCCTTTTCCATGCCCAGAACACTTTTCCTACATACCTCAGAAATGTTTCAGACATCCTACTGCTTGTGGCATTTTAATGATGCAATACTGGACACACACTGATATTCACTCATATGTTTTAAAGTTTTATTTAGGTTAAATAACTGTTCAAATATCTATTACTCCACTTGGATTTTTACATAATACTTTAATAATACCACATTAAATTATACTTTTGTTCTCCACAATGGGTTTTGTGTAACCCAAGAGGTTCGGTAGAGACTAATTTGTGTGGAGGAGGAAAATGCAGTTTGTATTTCTATTTAATTCTAAACATAAGAAAGAAATTAAGCTATATTGGTACTAATTCGCAGATTAATATGAGTAATTTTGTCACCTCATATTGGTCACAGGTCACAGTTGGTACATGAAGGATTTTGCAGGCAATGTGAGAGTTCCAGAATAAGAGGGATTATAGTAGCTGGCATCCCCCACCCTTACCCCCCACCCCACCCGCACCAGCCTGAAGCATCATGAGACAATATCTAGATTTTATATGTCTGATTAAGATTCATTTATTATTTTGTTTAGTTTTAAACAATCTAAGCCTTTGAAAGTGAATGTGACCTAATAAGATTGCTGAAGACACATTAGAGTGAAGATATTGCAAGTAATTCAAGCACAAGAGAAGAGCAAGAAGATACCAGAGCTGGCTCCTCTAGTAAGGGTTTCTCAGCTAAGACAGGAAGTAAAACATTGACCTAATTATTTCTGACCAAAGTTTAAAAATATATAAATCATGGAGAAGACTATTAGAATAATGAACTTACATTCATTATTGTTTATAGTGAACTTAGAACCTGAATGTGTAATTTGTGTTGAGATATTAAATTATAAATGTTGGAAGCCACAAAAAATTATGACATTAAAAAATCTAAGCATCTAGAATGTGAAAACAAACCTCTATAATTGGAAAGAAAATACTTTTATGTATATTAATAACAACTAAAATTATTTAAAATAATTTTAAGCTGATAATTACCTTCTCCATTTCTGGTTTTGTGTTTTTCAAAAAATGCATGTATTATTACATTTTTATGTGTATATAAAATATAAATAAATAGCTATACATATCTTGAAGTACCTTGAAATGTTTTGCTAGCATTACAGTCTGATAAAACAGTTGCGAGATTTATAATCTACATGTTTTATTTGTATTTGAAAGTAGATATATCAAGTGAATTTCCAAGTGGGATTTCTCTTTTTAAAAAAATCACATTAATTTTGACAAAGTGAAGCTGGACTGTACTGGTTAGTAAGTTTCTTAAGTTCCAAGATCACTTAGAGAAGCAGATTCTTTACAGCTATAACTAGCTCATTAAATGGATGTAGGACTCAATAGTGCTTAGATAAAAATAAGTAATAGAGTTGAATTTACTTTTCATTTATGCGACAATGTTTGCTGAATGTTATTATACATCAGGGATGCTTTGGACTCCATATGGAAGAGTGAATAGGAATAATATAGCCCCTGTCCTCCTGGAGTTTGACTTCGAGTGGAAATAACAGAAACATAAATATGCAATGTGCCAAATGTGATAAACTCTAGGGAGAAATAGAAATTAGAATGAGGTGGCTAGAGAATGGTAGTGAAAGAGACTGTTACTTCATCGAAAGGGATCAGAAAAACCCTCACTGATTAGGTGAGACGTGAGCAGTAACCTGAAGGAAGTATGGTAGAAAGTCAAGTGGATATCTGGGAGTGCGAGGCATTGTGAACAGCAGGTACAAAAACCCTGCTAGATGTACTTGTATTCCAATGCGAGCAAGCATGCCGGCGGCAGAGGGAGTGGAGGGAGAAAGGCTGGTAGCAGTAGGATAATAACAGATAACAGACTAGACCGCAAGCACCCCTTATTCGGGTAAGAGATTTGTATTTAGTGCAGTGAGACGGAAAAGCCATTGGAGGACAAAGATAAAATGAGTGACATAATTGAAAAGGACCGACATGCTTTAAAGGTATTACTCTGTCTTGAGTCATAAATAGGTCATCTGTGGACAGGGGGCTTAGCAGGGAGACCATTTCAGAAAAATGTAATAATGTGTGAGAGATGGTAATGACTGAGACCAGGGTGGCAGCAGTGGGAGCGGTGGGAAGTGGCTGAACTCCTGATGTATTCTGAAGTTAGAACCAACCGTATTTACTGTGGAGTTGGAAGAGAAGAGGGAAAATCAAAAAATAGCTCTAAGGTCTGGGGCCAAAGCAACTAAAATTGAGACAGGGAAGAGCACGTTTTGGGGGAGGGGAAAGTTGTCAGGGAGGATGGAGGAAGAGTGGTGTGGAAATGCCAGTGAGGAATAAGGAGTGTGCCTGTCTCTAGACCCACGGTACAAGTGAAGGGTTTGGGAAATCACAGAGCCAGTAAAGAAGGAAGCTGCAGAGGAAACAATGTTCTCAGGGGAAAGTCAGGTTGGGCTAGAGTAAGAACAGGAAGGGAAAATTGTAGAAAGAGATTTCGGATATAGGGAGTTACGACATATGGAAGTTTGCTGATGCAGGAATAACATGAGCTCCAGAGGCCAGTGGAAAGGACTGGGGGATGAGGGCATTGGGATCTGGGGATAGATTAGAGAATGTGCAGAGCTATGTAGGGATGAGAGTCAGGGTAATGAGGGGTAACCTTGCTTCTTGGGTCACTGATATAACAAAAATAAAGGGCATTGGATAGTAATTCCTAGTGACTGAATAATTTGGTAATTGGTATTATGATAACGTCATTTGATTAAAATATAACATCATGATTTTTAAAATATAAATCAATTTCCAAAGAACTACTGAGGATGAATTAGAAGTCCAATGCTAGGGGTGAGGACACCAAACCACGGACCCACAGCTTCAAAGAAATCATAATGTAGTTGGGGATTTATGCCAAATACATGAGAATTTCTGTAAATCCACTATATTATAAAAATGCAAAATAAAAAGATTGTCATCAGACTGTAGTTTTAAAAATTACCAAATGTGTGCTATATTTTAAAAGCTACAAGTTCAGAGATAAATAACTGTGGTCTGGGGTTGCCTGAGGAGGTATCTGGAAAATGGTGAGGAATAAGTGGTAGGAAGGGGGAGAAAGAATTTCAGGCAGAGAGAAAGATGAGAATTTTAGGAAAGTTTTTGAGTTTTTAGGTAGATTTTCTTCCTTCTATCTAAAGCATAAATTCTACATAAATATTGAAATATTCATTAGTATGATTATTAATTATTGGATGATTACATTCCTTTTCAAGTATATTAACCAGCTCATCTCTACTGACATAGCAATACATTTTTATTTTTAATTATGCTGCTGACAAAAAAAAAATCAGAAAGCAAAGGGAGCAGATGTGTATTCCACAGGATTTAAAGATTAATCTACCCTCCATTGCACCCACTTAGTTTCAGGCAGGAAGAAACACTTGCTAATGAGTCAGATGATTGCCAGCATTGAGTTTATTTAGAGGAATTCCATGTGTGAGGGTGGGCTTAGAGTGAGTACACCCAGAAACGGAAATGTGAATGTCACCCTTTCTACATTATTAAAATAAAGACATGCTGACACTGCTTTGCACAACTGAACTTTATCAATTGTTACTATTCTAAAGTGCAGCTTCAATCTAGATATTCTCCTAATGGGGACTAACCTTATAGGTGTTGTTTGGCTGCCCACATGGCAGAGGTATAAACTTACTATAAAAAACTGAAACTGAAATGATGCCATGTGCTTGGAAAGTCTATGACAGGAATTCTACTGCCATCAAGAGCATCTTTCCTTCATAGCAGGTCAAATGCATCTCTAGTTCAATTTGTGAAATGCTAAATCTTTGTTGGAGAAATAGCCATACCAGCTCCCTAAAGCACTATGAAATACTCTCTCTTCACCGAGGTAGCAATTTATTTCACAGTAATATTTGATTTTAGACATAAACTGAACAATTCACTATAACAATTGATGATATTAATCATTAATTTGCTACAACTGTTAGGAGGATACACACATACAAATCTTCTGCCACAAAAATAAAGAAAACCTTTCTTCTTTTGTTTTCAATTTGTAACATTTGCTTGATTACATTGTTTCAGGGAAACATTTAGTACAAGTTAATGATTCTGTTTACAAATATGTTCATAGTTTTTTCGAATGCCTTTTATAACTATGTCTTAAAATGCTGTTTTAATTTATTTCTTTCCTCCAAATGATTGTCTTATCCCTCCTTAGGAAACCTGATTTCAAAATATTTTTGAGATGCTTGATAATCTGAAAAGGATTTCAAAGTTCTATTTCTCTTAACATTTAATTATAGCCAATCTTAGGTAATATTCACTCCTATAAAGTTACAGTGAAAAAAATAATTAACCTTCCCAGAGTGAATCAAACATATCCCCAAATAAACACTTTACTCAGGCACCAAATCCTTAAAGATTATAGCATCACAGAACTCATAACACAGTTCCTCCATGGTTTATGCTGCCAGGTGATTCTGAGCATATTTGCAAATGTTGACCTTTGTCTGAGGATATAGATTATTCAAGATTTTTGAGGTTAGTGACGGTGTTTGTCTCTCTCTTAATTGTGCAAACGGTCAAATCCATTAACAATGAGTTTACCTACAGGATTTTTGTTGTCAAAAACCTATAAATAAATTAGGTGCTCTAGTGGAAAGAGCATGGAACTGGAATCCAGACACCTGAGTTCGAAGTCTGTTTGTCTTTAGGAAAACTTAGCTCTCTGAGTCTGTTTTCTTCCCTTCTCTTTCTTTTTTCTTTTCTTTTCTTTTCTTTTCTTTTCTTTTCTTTTCTTTTCTTTTCTGTTCTTTTCTGTTCTTTTCTCTTTGCTTTGCTTCTCTCTCTCTCTCTCTCTCTCTCTCTCTCTCTCTCTCTCTTTAATTTTTAAAACAGTGATCTTAACTTCTAGTTCATAGCTACTGAAAGAATTAAATAACTGCCTGTCACATATTTGGTACACAATATCTAAAACAAACCAACTGCCAGTTTTGGCTCTAATCTCACCAAAATTATTTAAATCTATCATATGATTACAAGATACAAAGGAAGGGAGATATTTAGTATTAGGTAATACTCGGTACCTGGAAAAATAATTATTTTTACAGGCACAGAATCAATATTATATCCTCTCTATCCTCAACACTTGCATGTGAATCCCATGGCCTCCACACCACCAAAAGGTATGTGGTTCCCATTTAAAGTACCTTCAAATGATAAATGAAATTTGGATTTGGATAGGCAGCGAGAGGGGGAAGGTATCTATGCAAAGATCTAAAACTGAATAGCATGGAAGTCAAGAGATAAGACCAAGAAAGAAGAATATTAGGGCAATGACTAAACAATGATTCCAGGATTTTGGCTTTAGCAATTTGTGGAATCTCTAGAAGAGATAAAGCCAGTAAACAGTGGATATAATTATCTGGAGCTCAGGAATGACCGTGTTTCCCCAAAAATAAGACCTAGCCAGACAATCAACTCTAACGCGTCTTTTGGAGCAGAAATTAATATAAGACCCAGTCTTATTTTACTATAATATAAGACCAGGTCTTACATAATATAATGTAATGTAATATAATATAATATAATATAATATAATATAATATAATATAATATAATATAATATAATAAAGATCGGGTCTTATATTAGTTTTTGCTCCAAAAGACACATTGGAGTGATTGCATGGCTGGGTCTTATTTTATGGGAAACACGGGAATTCTAGATTAGATGTATACATTAGGATTTCAACAAAATTTAGGGACTAGTTGAAGCCATGAGTATGGGTGAGATTTTTCCTGGAAGAATACATAGGATGAATGTATAGATCTTGGCAATATCTAAAGATAGAACTTTACCTTAGGGGCACTTATATTTTAGCATAGTTAGAGGAGGAGAAACTCACATTGGGAGATGTAATCATTGGCAGATAAATATAAAAAAAACAAATATGAGTAGTCTCACAAAAAGAAGGGGAGAGAGAGAGAGAGAGAGAGAGAGAGAGAGAGAGAGAGAGAGAGAGAAATAATAAGAGAAAAATGGTCATTGGATTTAGTAATTTGGTGATTTGTTGCTTATTTTCTAAGAAAGGTGAGAAAAAAAGGCCACATCCTTTGGTGAGGAGTAAATTAGTAACTGAGAAATTGTGAAGTAAGTATACCCTATAACATTAGGAACCATGATTGAGAAAGAAGGAGAGAAGTTGGGCACTAGTTATTATGGGACATAGACTCTAGATTTGCTATTGTCTGAATATATTTTTTTTTAATTTGATTTTTAAAAACTTTTTAATTTATTTTAAGTGTGTTTTTCCAGGACCCATCAGCTCCAAGTCAAGTAGTTGTTTCAATCTGATTGTGGAGGGCGCAACTCACAGTGGCCCATGCGGGGATCGAACCAGCAACCCTGTTGTTAAGAGCACCGTGTTCTAACCAACTGAGCTAACTGGCCACCCTTGTCTGAACATGTTTTAAGCAGAGGAAACATTCAGCATATATAGAAATTAGAGATACAAGGGAGAGGATAGGAGACATGAGAGGGGAATGGAGATGGTTTCTGATGAGAAGGAATGGACTGAAATCTAATACTTAGTGTGATTTCCCTTGACCTCCAAGGAAGAACAAAGAAAATCTCATTAATGCAGGTTTAAAAACTGTCAGAGAGACACAACATAGCAGCATCTGGCCATCTGCTAGAAGTCACATTCTGTTAAGTGTAGATTGTACAATAAATTCATGACTTCAGTGCTGATAATTCTACTATTCTGCGAAATGAAGAGACAGCAGACAAAAGTGCTAAATTCCATCCACTAGAAAATTGAGGATGAAGTAGAAGTGATAAAACTCTGGGAGAAAGTGACTGGATCAGATGAGAATTTCCAACTGAAATCCAGGAAATGTATTGAGCATGAAATGGGCTATGGACCACAAGAAGACAGTTTTGAGAAAATTCAACATAAAAGCCACTGTGATGCATTGGCTGGAGATTACAAACATAAGGTGCATACCAAAGGATAAACGATCTCTGGGAAAGCAAAAGCTCAAAATTTGTTCAACTTATAATACTAGGGGCAAGAAAGAGGACTCTGTGAATCCAGACCAGAACATGGTATCTGGAAGCAGGTGATTTTATCCAAGAATACAAAACCTCTTAATATTTACTCTGATTGAATTTTTGCTATCAAGGACCATGAACTTCAAACTAAAAAGAATAAATCAACCATGGTAAAGAGATATGTGAAGTTCACGAGACAAGATAAGAAAGAATAAGTTCAACTCTTAAAGGATACATAAACAATTCCCACAGCACAGAAAGAACTAGCAAACCCAGCAAATGCAACTTTTGAAACTGTTTTTATAAATAAAAAAAGGGGAAAAGCGTCAGGAAACATGACCAAAAAATGACCTTAATTTTCAGAAAAAAATGAGAGATCACAGAGTCTAGGAACCATAATGCCAGACTAGGAACCATAGTGCCAAAGGCAAAACGCGAGAATATATTATAATATAGATAACTTGTACATATGAGAGGTCAAAGAAAGAAGAAGTGATCATACACAGTTTGTGGGGATATCCACAAAGGTTCCTCGGAAGAGATGACTTTTGAAGACTAGGGACATTTTAACAGATGGAAAGGAGGATGGAATGGAATAGGGGCAGTGGGTAGGGCACGTCAAACAATGGGAGGTAGCACTGGAAGAAAAAGCAAGACTGCACTTGTTATGTTTAGAAAAAAATAAATGGCATAAACACGGTGTAACAGAAACTAAATGTGAAGCTAAAAACTAGTTAGTGGGTATATTATGCTTTTGCTGCTAATAGTGTTAGCAAATGATAGGTTAGCTTGAATGCCAAGCAAAAGAATATTTCATATTGACCTTTGTTTTTTATTCAAAGACAGTATTGGCAATTTTTAAAAAAATCTGTCTCTACTTTAAATTCACAACCAATCCAAGAGGGAAGAAGGCATGCCACTATCATGACATTTTTGCAAAATCTAACACTATAGATCCTTTGATTTAAGGGAAGAATCACACCTCCTCACCTTACTCCAGCCCCCCAGATCAGCACTACAACACTACCTGCGTTTCTAAAATGCTCATTCCTTAAGATGCCCTGGGTCTTCTATGATACATCCCTTCACAAGGTAGATGTTCTGATATGGGTTTCACGCTATTTTGAAAGATGTCACCCTGGTAGACAAGACTTATGAAAAATGTGACGGGAATCTATGGTACTCAAAGTTCTTAGGACCTAATTATCAATTTTTGATGCAGTTAAAGTCTCAGTGTTTCAAAGACTGTCAGTCATCAATACTTATTCCTTTATTGCCCAGATGTTGTCACCCACCAGCCTTCTTAAGACCAAATGCAGAATGTGGTATGGTGATTTTATTTATGTGTGAATAAACTCACTCCATTGCCTCAAGGTTTCATAGTAAATCAAACAACATATTTTTCTGCGCAGTTGAAAAACACACTAGTGCATTCCAACGGCAGCATTCCAGCAGATGTACTGGTAGACATTTTGCCAGCTCTGGCAGCAAACTAAGCAATGGCATTGATCATAGAGGTGGAAAATTCAATGAAAACTGCACACTCATCTCAAATCTTAAAGCACATACACATACATTGGATTGAGGATACTAGTAAAGAATGCATGTTAAAGATTGACTTAAACTTGGACGAATGACATTTGGTTTTCATACTAAAGATAGCATCTTGTTTTGAACTAGGGATCCCAAAGTGTGAATCAGATTCTGCCTTCAGGTTAATCATCTGTAAAATGGGAATAACTTGCATGATTGTGATAGTGTCAGAAAGAATTTTCATAGAATATAAAAATGTATAGTGCACGGTAGGTGTGTAGTAAGTAAAAACTCTAATTTATCGTAACATTTGTATTTTTATCTATTTCGTAAGGATATTTTTAAAGTGGATATAGATAGTATAAGACATCTGAAATATGCTAACTTGAAAGGGTGTAATTTAGTTATACCATTTGTAATATATGTATACATATATATATATATATATCGTATTTTATATAACTTAACATGAAAAATTTAAAGTAATACAACCCCCCCCCCACACACACACACACACTTTAAAAACCATCCATTAGTCACATTCCTTCAAAGGTGGCACTTAAGCAGGTTGACCACAGCTAGCATTTCTGCCATTCTGCAAGGCAGCAGCATCTCGGCTGGAACACAGAAATAGCAGAAATAAAAAGTATGCCATGGGATGGCTGGTTAGCTCAGTTGGTTAGAATGCAATGCTTGTAACACCAGGGTTACCAGTTCGATCCCTGCATGGGCCAGTGTGAGCTGCACCCTCCACAACTAGATTGAAACAACTGCTTGACTTGGAGCTGATGGGTCATGAAAAAACACACTTAAAATAAATAAAAGTTAAAAAAAAAAAAGTATACCATGAACCACACTTGGTTTTACAGCCTGGGATCATTTAGTAAGGATATTTCTTGCACCACATTTGTCACAGACATAATGTCTAGATGATCATTTAACATATTTGAAGTTTTGGGAGAATATTTTACGTGTAAACTTCAAGTTTGTGAAGTTTTCAATACCAAAATGGTATGAAAAAATACCATTTTGTTATGAAATGCTGATTTTTCTCAAACAAATAACATTAATTATCTCACAAGAGCTTCTGTTCGGTCTTCAGTACAGCCCGTTTCTTCACACGTGACCTAGCTTCCCCATGCAGCGAATTTTTCACTTAACCAAGTATTGACACAGAAAATGTATTCTCGTCCGAAGCCAAGCAATAAATAGCTGACACAAAGGGGTTCAATATTTGTGCGCCAAGTGTTATACAGATGATTTGTGATGACACAAAAGTGTAGTTTTCATCTTTCTGAAAGCATTTCCTTGGCTTTCTGCTGAAAGAGGGGAAAAATCTGCCATCACTCCTTTCTATTTAGACACCTGAATTTCATTGAGAAGGAGACTTGGTGACAGAGTAACATGATTACATGCTGCCTAGTGCCTTTGCTGAGCAGGGGACTACAGAGGCAGGTTGAGTTAGGGAAGAATGTGAGAAATGCAGAGGGAATTCATGCATTCGGTATGTGTTTATCCTCCTAATCAAAATGATTATATTGTTATAAAAAGAAACATTGTTTCCTTATGCATCTTTTCTCTGGCCATATTTTAACCCCCAAATAGCTGAAGTCTCCCTGGTTTTCCCTAACACCCGGCCAACTGGTTTCTGAGCCTAACACAGGGGGCCTGGTGCCAAATCCTGGAGTATCTGGCACCTCTAGGTATAATGACCTGCCTGTGGCCACAGGTCACCTACATCTACCAGGCAGGAGTGACAATTTGATTTTTATATCTCTTGTCATTACAGACTCACAGCACTCGTGCCATCCCTTTCCTGTCACTTGGAGAGGGAGGGAATTGGTGACCTTATTTTGCCATGTCAGTTTACTTGCCAATGAAAACAGGATTTCCAAAGCAGCCAATAACTTCAAGGCACCTGTATGAGACAAATTCCTTCAAAATAGGGATATAATTTCTTCTAAAGCTGTTGAATCAGTGTTGCCATAGGCCAGAGGAAACTTGGAATGCAAGCCACTAGACAACGAAAGACTCAGGACACGACCCTCAAGTACAGAGAGCTCATTTTACAAAACAAATTTGTCCCAGGTCTCTTAGGTTCACCGAACAGCTATAGTTTTACCTGGTTCATAATATCTCCTCACTCCAGATACGTTCCCCAGTTTTCCTTATATAATGTAATTAACCAATGTTCCCCGGCTACATTTAATTTTTAAAAAGGAAACAAAAGGGAAATACCCATCCCAACGAAATGCTCCTAGCAGCCCAGAGTGTGGGAGAAATGGACAGCAAGTGCAGTCATCCATCACGAACAACCAGCACTTTGCTACTTTTAGCATCTTTGGAAGCCAGCAGCTAGAATGGCAGGGCCCACTCAGAACTCCTACATACATACCCAGCTCCTACCTACACAGGAAGATCAAGAAGCTTTTTCTGCTTGGCTGATCATTTAACATTTCAAAAGTCTTTTGATCCAGTTTTTACACTACAGCTTACCCAATCTTGAATTATGTTTTCTGATTAATCACCCAGCAACCCAGAGTCTTTGTTGAGAAATTGCTTTAATTGTATTTAGAATGATATATTTCCTAAGTGTTTGTAAATCTGAGAAAGTCTTTCTGTTGCTTTTGAACATAAATCACTAAAGCCTGGGTATAGAATTCTTTCACAAGAATTTGTTCTTAAAATTCTGTAGGTATTGTTCTATTGTTCCTTGAGTTTTTGCATTGAAAAGAAAGCTGTGGTCCAAACCAAAAAAATAAGTCTTTTGAAGAATATCAAACAAGTTGAAAAGTTGAGTAAGTAACAGTTCATTAATGTCCTTTATCTCCTACAACTCTAAACAGACACTGAAAAAAAAATCAAACCCCAAAGTCCTTCAGCATGGAAGTAATGTAGTCTATTTGAGATATTTTACTCTTCTCTGAACATAGATCTAAGCTGGTAAAGGATACAATAACTAAAATCTATACGTTTTTGCTATTTCTTCAGGAGAATATATTTCAACTTATTTCTCCAAATCTGAAGCAAAAATGTTAAGTTTTTTTTTAGTGTTTATTTGTTTTTTTGTTTTGTTTTCAATAGCAATTTAATTCATCTTTATGTTTAGGAATAGGACTTTAATATTATAACAGACTCTACATAGTTATTCTGTTTTCCCCAAATAAAAATAAGCCTTAAAGCAAATTCATGGTTAAGAGGGCACTAAGAGAGTCATTCTACGTTTAGCACAAAAAAACTCCTGTATAAAGGGAGGCACATGTCTCTTCCCTTCATTTTGATTGGTGAGGTGTATGCAGTTTGTGTTTCTGCTTCTCTATGTGTTCACTCTTTTACACATTATGTCACTTAGCTTTCTGGAGATAACTTTAACAGACACAACTCAGGCCCTGAAAACAGTGACCCAATACCTTGGGAATAGGCATCAGGCCAGGCTGACAGATGGATACCAGTTTGAGGAGAAATATGCTAGGCTACGTTAGGTTAGAGTATTACAAGCCAAATTCTCCTTTGAAACCACTCAGATGGAAGCCTGTGAACACGTGCACAGTTTTAGACATAACGAGATTTTCCAAATAGGCTATGGCAGTGTTATCTTAAATAGATGACTTAGAAGTAAATTTAGTTGCCTTTGTTGATTTACTTTTTCTTAGATTTTGAATTAATGCAGTTAACCATACACAACAGAAAATGGTTTTTATGTTCCTGAAATTCATGGAAGGCATTCAGAAACTGCATCCAAAAGGCTTCTGTCCTCCTGTGCAATCCTTTAGCCAAAGCAGGAAAACAATTGCTCAGGATTGCTTTTTCTAGATGCTGAAGCTTGCTAAGGAATTGTTAAATGTATTTTTACCCCATCTTATACTTGATTGAATCTGCTATACAAACTAAATGAAAATAAAATATCACCTTCTTTGATTATCACTAAATAGTTCACAAATTAACACTAAACTGCAAATGAGGAGATAATGTGTCTTTTTGAGAAAACCAGATGCTTTCTGTTCTAAAGTGCGTGTGATAACAGGGTGGAATAGTTAATGTACAAAGCATGCCATCTGCTGACTAATACAGAGTATTTACAAGGGTAGATTCTTCCAATAATTGTACTTGGTAAATGATTATCTAACTTAATACAACTACATTTGAACCACAAGTTGAATCTTGCCAATTTTTTTTAACTTTAATTGATACAATTTAGCATTCAATCTAATTAGAAAAAAATAAAAGGTAACTGCTCTGAGGTTAAATACCGTGGTAAGTTTTCAAATGCCTCTCAGACATGCAATAAATAAGTAATGAATAAATCTGAACGTTTCTCCTTTCATCTATGTCAGTTAAAGAAATAAAATATATTTCTCAAAACCCCATTGTGAAAACCATGACTATCTAATCGTTCCCTGTTCCTGATGTCTGCTTTGTGCTGCTTTACAAATCAGTTTGAATGAGATGTAAACAACATAATTGAAGAAATGTAATTTGTTATATCTTTGTTTAGTCACAGCAACACAGATGATTTTTATATATTGTGTACAATTTATATTCAGTAGAAATAGGTCAAAAGAATGATAAAGATTACATATCTGTTTTGTTAATTAAATAAACTACTACAACTGGAATGTGTTAAAATGTAAATCCGTTTAGCAGCACAAAGCACATTTACAGGTAGTAATTTCGTGGATATAATCATTTCTATCATTATAGATAAATAGAATAAGAAAGTTAATTTTATTTTTTTCTAACCTAAAATTTCACCTGTGATGATAGCCTCTGGTTTACTGCCACAGATACTTCACACTTTGATTTTCCAAGTTCAAATATAATTTTCAGTGTCATGGAAACTTTATCACCAACCTCATTTGATTACTGCATGTTAACAGATTCTAGTACAAAAACCTATGTTTAGGTATTTTTTTTCTATTGACATTGTAAATATTTCCTTTTTTAAACTCATGGGGAACGCCAGTATAAAGCAGGTAGAAACTGAAGGTAATCTGAGTCTTGAAATAAAAGAATCTCACATTGTGAACAATTTAACACCTTTCCACCTGAGGGCACTTTTCATTCTTCGCAATGCAGAATAGTCTTACTGGTTTGAGGAGTCAGAAGATAAAGTTTTAGGTTGCCTGACTGGCTGGAAATTATAGAAAGAATTTTCAGAAAAGAGAGAGCCACAGAGAGGGGAGCTCCAAAATCTGCATACAAACTCCATTCAAACACTTGACTGACCTTCAACTTCTGCATGTGCAAGGGAGACTCCGGGAGCAACATATGAAAGGCTAAAATAATTGAACAGAGAATTCAGCTACTGCTCATTTCGGGGAAGACAAAGAGTTTGAGTTCAGCAAAGGTAATGCCTACTACAACAAAATTAACACTCTTCAGAGGAAGAAAACAAAATCTAGAGTCTCTAACAACATATAACCTAAAATGTCTACTAAGGAATCAAAATGTGTTAGACATGAAACAGTGAAATGGAACTCATGTTCAAGAAGACAAGCAGTAAATAGAAATCAACTCTGAAATGACCGATATAATGAAATTAGCAAGCAAAGATCAGCCTTTAGAAACATGCTCAAATACTTAAAGAAAAACTATGGCCATAATGAGTACACTGATGGGAAGTGTCAGGAGAGAAATAGAAGATTGCTTTCTTGTTTGTTTTTTAAAAGACCAAATAGAAAATATAGAAAAGAAAAAACAATATCTGAAATGAAAAATTCAGTGGGTGGACTTAATAGGAGATTGGGAAAGGATAGAAAGTTTTCAGTGAACATGAATTTAGATCAATAGCAATGATCAAATCAGGAGAATAGGAAGAAAATGTATTGAAAAACCAAAATAGGGACTCAGTGACCTGTGGGACAATATTAAGTGGTCTAAGATATACGCAATTGATGTCTTGAAAAAGAAAAGAGTGAGAAAATTAGGCAGAAAAATATCTGGGGAAAAAATGGCCAATTTTTTTACAAATTGGGTGAGGAATATCCAGCTATAGATTCAAGAGGCCCAGAAAACCCAAAGCAGAATAATGTGAAGAAAAACAAGCCTAGATACATCATAGTCAAACTTCTGAAAGCCAAACATAAAGAAAAAATTGAAAGCAGATAAAAGAAACAAAAGCCAACACATTCCATACAGGGGAACAATTGATATGAATAATGACTAAGTTCTAATCAAGGGAGGCTACATATCATATTTAAATTGCTGGAAAAAAAAATTCTTTTAACCCAGAATTCCATGTCCAGTGAAAATACCCTTCAAAAATGAAGCCAAAATAAAGGCACTCTTAAAACACAGAACTAGTGACGTCATAGGAATGGCGGCAGTGGGGCACACTTTTTGAGTTCTCCTCTGGATCTTATCACAAACAGGACATCTATAACCCATCAAAGGACTCTGCTCATCACGCAGAACAGCTAAGAGACTCATGCAAGGATTACTTGAAGGTGGGCAAATTGGGCAAGCAGGGGAAGAGGGAAGGGAGCAGAGTGGAGACGCGGCCCGCATCTGCAGCTGCAGAAACGCAGCGGATCCCAGGACGGAACAGAGAACACAAAAGCCAGGAGGTGGGCTCTTTCCCTGCGTCCCACAGCTGAGCTCTCCCGCCAAGGGGGCAGCCAGTTGGGCCCTAGGTCGGACAAAGGACACAAACTCTATACCTGGGCCCCTCCCCGCACTCTTCCAATCCTACCCCCGCCCTTCCAGAGATTTAAACTGGCCCCTGAACTGAGGAGTAGTGTCAGATTACAGAGGAGCCTTAGTGCTCAGGCTCTGGGAAGACTGACGGGCAGCTCTGACCCAGGGAAGAGGCTGGGAAGAGTGTGATTTTTGCTGGGCTAGGAGAAAAGAGACTCCTCCACCCCCAGCCACCACCTTTTCTGGCCTGCGGGAAGAGTGACACGGCTGGACTGGGAGAGAGAAGACCCCTCCATCCCCAGCCCCAACCCTTTTTGGCCTGCCTAGCACAGGGCAATTACAACTGCTGAGGCACACCCAGGGATCAGCAGTAGGCGGCAGACACAGCTCTGGGCTTTCAGCAGCTCAGAAATCTCCTGCCTGCCATACACAAACACACACACACACACACACACACACACACACACACACACACACGGAAGAAGTGCCCTAAGACTCAGGAGAACTGCACATAGAACTGGTGGTGCTACTCTCAGTGCGCATAGTTGCAGGCAAGGGGAGAAACTGCACTGACTTTGTAGAAACTACCATCCAGACACCTCAGCCCCACGCATCTAAATCTGCAGTCCCAACGTCACTCTGGGCACCAGGTGACCGGCTCTTCCTGCATAATACACAAAGGACTCTTTGGTACAGCAGAGGACAACCTGAAGATTACTTGGTGGGCTTAAGACAAGACTGGCACTGCTTTTTTTGTTGTTGTTTGTTTGTTTTTTGTTTTGTTTTGTCTTTATATCTTTGATATCTTTGCCTGTGTTGAGTGTGGGTTGTCGGTTGTTTTTACATGTGAATGTATTTGAGTTTTTCTTTGTTGTTGTTGTTGTTGTTGTTGTTGTGCTTGGTGATTTGCTTTGTTCTGAAATTGCCCTACCAGGGCCCGGTTTAAGAGGCACAAGATTCAACACACCCAGAGGCCAACTTCAGAGCAAACCAGAGTACTACTGGGTTTGACCTAAAAGTAACACACCCAGAGGGAATTCTCTACAGGCACAAGAGCCCATTGAGGCCAAAACACATTTAAGTGGTCAACCCTCACGCAACAGAACACCCTGCGGTGGGCAGAGCCAAGTCTCACAACTAGTCAGCCTAGGAGTTAACCCCACCTACTCACAAGCGAAAAGCAATTAAAGATCTTCTTTAACAGGACAACATACACAACGCAAGAGTCACCTTTGGAGCACATGCAGAGGAGAAGAACGAAGTAGTGCAAGTCAAATATAAAGGACACATACTACATAAGATAACCCAGCACGAACTAAGAACTCTAGGGGATCTACTTAATACATCGAAACAAACATAGAGAGTCAGCCAGAATGGGGAAACAAAGAAACATGTCCCAAATAAAAGAACAAAAGAAACCTCCAGAATTGGAACCAAATTAAATAGAGGTAACCAACCTATCCGAGACAGAGTTCAGAACACTGATGATAAGAATGTTTAAGGAGCTTAGAGACGACATAAAGAAGGATAGAGAAATCATAATGAACAGCCAGTTAGAAATAAAGAACACAATTCTGAAATAAAGGACTCACTTGAAGGAATTAACAGCAGGTTAGATGAAGCAGAGGATCGAATCAGCGACTTAGAAGACAAGTTAGCAGAGATCACCGAAATAGAACAACAGAAAGAAAAAAGAATAAAAACAATGAAGATGGTTTAAGAGACCTCTGGGATAACATCAAGCGCAACAACATGTGCATCATAGGAATACCAGAAGGTGAAGAAAGGAAGCAAGGGATTGAGAACATATTTGAAGTAATAATGTCTGAAAACTTCCTTAACCTGATGAAGGAAACCAACATACAAGCCCAGGAAGTGCAGAGAGTTCCAACCAGGATAAACTCAAACAGGTCTATGCCAAGACGCATTATAGCTAAAATGGCAAAGGTTAAAGACAAAGAGAGAATCCTAAAAGCAGCAAGAGAAAGACATAGGGTTATATACAAGGGAACTCCCATAAGACTATCAAATGATTTTTCTAGAGAAACATTGAAGGTCAGGAGGGAGTGGCAGGAGATACTCAAAGTGATGGAAAACAAAGGCCTACAACCTAGATTGCTTTATCCAGCAAGGCTATCATTTAAAGTTGATGGAGAGATAAAGAGCTTCCCAGAAAAGAATAAGCTAAAGGAATTTATTACCACCAAGCCAGCATTGCAAGAAATACTAAAAGTACTTTTGTAAATACAAGAAAGATGAAAACAATCTAACTACAAATTTAAAAATGGCAATAACTATGTACCTATCAATAATCACTTTAAATGTAAACGGATTAAATGATCCAATCAAGAGACACAGAGTGGCTGAGTGGATAAGAAAGCAAGACCCTTGTATATGCTGTATACAAGAGACTCAGCTCAGATCAAAAGACACACACAGGCTGAAAGTGAAGGGTTGGAGTAAGATATTTCATGCAAATGGAAATGAGAAAAAAGCTGGAATTGCAGTACGTATATCTGACAAAATAGACTTTAAAATGAAGAACATATTAAAAGACAAAGATGGGCACTATATAATAATAAAGGGATCGATCCGACAAGAGGACATAACACTAGTAAATATCTATGCACCCAACATAGGAGCACCTAAATATATGAAACAGATATTGACTGACATAAAGATAGAGATCAACAGTAACACTATCATAGTAGGGGACTTCAACACACCTCTGACAACAAGGGACAGGTCTTCCAGACAGAAGATCAATATGGAAACAACAGCCTTAAATGACACATTGGACCACTTGGATTTAATCGATATTTTCAGAGCATTTTACCCCAAAGCTGCAGAATACACGTTCTTCTCAAGTGCACATGGAACATTTTACACGATAGAACATATGTTAGGCCACAAAACAAGTCTTGATAAATTTAAGAAAATTGAAATCATACTAATTGTCTTTTCTGACCACAGTGCTATGAAATTAGAAATCAACTACAGGAAAAAAACTGGAAGACACACCAATTCATGGAGGCTGAATAACATGTTACTAAATAATGAATGGGTCAACGAGGAGATCAAAGAAGAAATCAAAAGATATCTCGAGACAAACAAAAATGAAAACACGATGACCCAAAATCTATGGGATGCCGCGAAAGCAGTCCTAAGAGGGAAATTCATAGCTTTGCAGGCCTACCTAAAGAAACAAGAAACATCACTAACCAACAGTTTATCTTCACACTTAAGGGATCTGGAAAAAGAACAGCAAAATAAGTCCAAAGGGAGTACAAGGAAGGAGATAATAAAGATCAGAGCAGAAATAAATGAAATAGAAACCAGAAAAACAATACAAAAGATCAATGAATCCAAGAGTTGGTTCTTAGAGAAGATAAACAAAATCGACAAACCTTTAGCCAGACCCAAATTAATAAAATCAGAAATGAAAGAGGAGAGGTGACAACAGACACCGCAGAAATACAAAAAATTTTAAGAAACACTATGAGCAACTATGTGCCAACAAATTTGACAATCTGGAAGAAATGGACAATTTTCTAGAGGAGTACAACCTTCCAAGGCTAACTCAAGAAGAAACAGAAAACCTGAATAGACTGATTACCACCAGGGAAATTGAATCAGTAATCAACAATCTCCCAACAAACAAAAGCCCTGGACCAGATGGTTTTACAGGTGAATTTTACAAAACGTTCAAAAAAGAATTATCACCTATTCTCCTCAAGCTCTTCCAAAAAATCCAGAAGGAGGGAAGACTCCCAAACACTTTTTATGAGGCCACTATCACCCTGATCCCTAAATCAGACAAAGACACCACAAAAAAAGAAAACTACAGGCCGATATCTCTAATGAACATAGATGCAAAAATCCTCAACAAAATATTAGCAAACAGAATTCAGCAATACATTAAAAAGATCATACACCATGATCAAGTGGGATTCATCCCTGGTATGCAAGGGTGGTTCAACATCCACAAATCAATTAATGTGATACACCACATTAACAAAATGAAAAATAAAAATCACATGATCATATCAATAGATGCAGAAAAAGCATTTGATAAAAATCCAGCAGCCATTTATGATAAAAACCCTTAAGAAAGTGGGAATAGAGGGATCATACATATCTCAACATAATAAAGGCCATATATGACAAACCCACAGCTAACATCATACTCAATGGGGAAAAGCTAAAACCATTCCCCCTAAGATCAGGAACAAGGCAAGGTTGCCCACTTTCTCTACTTCTATTCAACATAGTGCTGGAAGATCTAGCCACGGCAATGAGACAAGAAAAAAAAATAAAAGGCATCCAAATTGGTAAGGAGGAAGTAAAATTGTCATTATATGCAGATAACATGATACTATATATAGAGAACCCTAAGGACTCCACCAAGAAACTATTAGAGCTGATAGATGAATTTAGTAAAGTAGCAGGACACAAAATTAATATTCAGAAATCAGTTGCATTTGTATATACCAATAATAAAACATCAGAAGGAGAAATTGAAAAAACAATCCCACTTACAATTGCTTCAAAGACTATAAAATACCTGGGAATAAATTTAACCAAATAAGTAAAAGATCTGTACTCAGAAAATTATGAGACACTGAAGAAAGAAATGAAAGCAGATACAAATAGATGGAAACACATCCCATATTAATGGATAGGAAGAATTAATATAGTTAAAATGTCCATACTGCCTAAGGCAATATACATATTCAATGCAATTCCTGTCAAACTACCAACGACGTTTTTCACAGAAATAGAGCATATAATCCTAAAATTTATATGGGACCATAAAAGACCCTGGATAGCCTCAGCAATCTTAAGAAATAAGAACAAAGTAGGAGGTATAACAATACCTGACATCAAATTATACTACAAGGCTACAGTAATCAAAACAGCATGGTACTGGCATAAAAACAGACACATAGATCAATGGAACAGAATAGAGAGTCCAGAAATAAATCCATGCCTATATGGCCATTTAATCTACGACAATGGAAGCAAGAATGTATGGTGGGGTAAAGACAGTCTAGTCAATAAATGGTGCTGGGAAACCTGGACAGACACAAGCAAGAAAATGAAGCTGGACCACCTCCTTACACCATATACAAAAATAAATTCAAAATGGCTTAAAGGCTTAAATGTAAGATGTGAAACCATAAAACTCCTAGAAGAAAATATAGGAAGAAACTTCACAGACATTACCCGGAGTAAGATTCTTACTGATATATCTCCTCGCATAAGGGAAGTAAGAAAAAAAACAAACATGTGGGATTACATCAAACTAAAAAGTTTTTTCACAGCAAAGGAAACCATCAATAAAACAAAAAGGGACCCTACTGAATGGGAAAAGATATTTGGCAATGATACATCTGATAAGGGGTTAATATCACAAATTTATAAAAAACTCACTCAACTCAACTCCAGAAAAACAAACAACCCAATTAAAAAATGGGCAGAGGACATGAAGAGACATTTTTCTAAAAAGGACATACAGATGGCAAACAGACATGAAAAAAATGCTCAAACTCGCTAATCATTAGAGAAATGCAAATAAAAACCACAATGAGATACCACCTCACCCCAATCAAAATGGCTATCATCAATAAATCAACAAACAACAAGTGTTGGCGCGGATGTGGAGAAAAGGGAACCCTTGTGCACTATTGGTGGGATTGCAGATTGGTGCAGCCACTATGGAAAACAGTATGGAGGTATCTCAAAAATCTGAAAATGGAACTACCTTATGATCCAGCAATTCCACTCCTAGATATCTATCCAGAGAAATCCAAAACTCCAATTCAAAAAACTTTATGCACTCCTATGTTTATTGCAGCGCTATACCCAATAGCCAAGACATGGAACCAACCAAAGTGCCCATCGGTAGATGACTGGATTAAGAAACTGTGGTACATTTATACAATGGAGTATTATTCAGCCATAAAGAAGAAAGAAATTTTACCATTTGCAACAACATGGATGGACCTAGAGAACATTATGTTAAGTGAAATAAGTCAGACAGAGAAAGATAAGTACCATGTGATCTCACTTACATGCAGAATCTAAAGAAAAGAATAAGTGAATGAACTAATCAGAAACCGTTTTGGAGACATAGAGGAAAAACTGAGGGTTGCTAGATCGGAGGGGGGTGGAGATAAGGGGGAAGGTGAGGGGATTAGGAAACAGTCAGTAACCACAAGATGGCCACGGGGTTCTGAAAATTAATTTGGAGAATGTCATCAATAATGTTGTAAAGATTTTGTAGGGTATCCGATGGACTCTTGTCTCGTTAGGGAGACAACCTCAAGGATGATGTAGATGCCTGATCACTGCATTGTACACCTGAAGCTGAACAATAATGAATGTCAACTACAAGTTTGTATTTATATGTATGTGTGTGTGTGTGTGTGTGTGTGTGTGTGTAGTGTGTATATATATATATATATATATGTAGTTACAAGAAGCGGAGTACAGCATTAGGACTAGAGACAGTGGAAATGTAATGGCTCTGTGCGATGTCAGAGGGTTAGTGGATGGGGGAGGGGGGTTCACACAATGTGAGGGATAGAAATGATAAACGTCTAAGTATTACTTTGTCTTGTGCACCTGAAACTAAAAAAAAAAAAAAAAAAAAACTTAAGCTAAAAAAACACACAGAACTACATTAGAAAAAAATAATGCTAAAAGTATTTTTTTCAACCCAAAGGGAAATTATACGATGAAAACCCAGATATTAAGGACAAAATGAAGAACATTAGAGAAGGTCAATCTCTGGGACAAATATAAAGGACTGCTCTTTACCACTATATACTTTGTTTTATTAAATTTATTTAATAGGCCTATTACTTTAAATAAAAATATAAAAATGTAAGTGAGGTCTTCATAGAAATGTCAGAGAAACCTGTAAGTCAACAAAAACAAAAACAGCAGTAGGTATAAATGGAGTTATAGAGGTGTAAGGTTCTCATGCTTTTAGTGAAATAGCAAAATATTATTTGAATTTTGACAGTGATAACTTAAATATGTACATGGTAATCTGTAGATCTACCACTAAGATAACAAAAGAGATATAGTTAGAACGTCGATACTGGAAGCAAAATGGAATCTTTAAAAATAGGTCATTCACCTTATGAAGGCAAGAAATGGGGGGAAAAGAATACCAGCATGGAAAAACCATATACCATTAGAACACTGGTCTTAAGAAAACTGGTACAGTTATATTACTGTAAGACGATGTAGACTTCAAGACAAGTATTACTAGATATAAAGATAAATATTTCATAATGATAAAATGAAGATCAAGTTGGCATAAAAATCTCATGTGTATGCGCCTAGTAACAACATTTCAAAACACATGAAGCAAAACTTACAGAACTAGAACTTAAAACTAGACAAATCTATAATCATACTGGGAGGTTTTAGCATCCATTGATCAGTAATTAATGGAATAGAACAAAAGAATTAAAAAATACATGGAACATTTATATAACAAAATCAACCAAATTGACTTAAGTGGATATATAGAACATTATACCCATAAACTGAAGAATACATGTTCATTGAAGAGCACATGGAACAGAACATCGATCAACAAAAATCAACCTTTCAAAAGACTGAAATTTTAGGAAGTATGTGCTCTGACCACAACAGAATAAAATTAGAAATCAGTAAAATAATATATCAATAAAAGTTCCAAATACTTGGAAATTATCAACCTACTTCTAAATACCTATGGGTCAAAGAACTCAACATCATTTTTCTTCAGGGATTTCAAATTAGAAACATAACGTGATACCATTTCACAATCACTAGAATGAATAAAAACGAAAACAAAAGCTTGACAACACCAAATGTTAGAAAGTATGTGGAGCAACTGGAAATCTCATACATTGCTGATGAGAGCATAAAATGGTACAACCACATTGTATTAGGTTGGTGCAAAAGTAACTGCAGTTTAAAAGGTTAAAAATAATTGCAAAAACCACAATTGCTTTTGTACCGACCTAATAGAATATTTTAGCAATTTCTTGTAAAGTTAAGTATACTCCTACTCTATGACTCAGCATGTCCACTAAATATTTATCCAAGAGAAAAGAAAACATATATTGAGCAAAATATTGGTACAAGAATGTCTATAGCACCTTATACATATTAACTGAAAATCAGATACAACCCAAATGAACACCAACCAGAAAAATAAATTATGGTATATCCATGCACTAGAACTTTATACTTAAAAAGTAATGAACTAATGATACACACAATAACAATCACGAATCTCAAGAACAGTATGTTAAGTGAAAGAAGTCAGATGCAACAAAGTACAGTCCAAACGATTCTATTTCTATGATGTTTAAGGAAAAAGTAAAATTAATGTATGGTGATAGAATTCAAAAAGAGATTGCTAATGAGGGGTACGGGTGTGGATCTAAGTGGGTTTGAGGAAGCTTTCTGGGGCCATGGAAATGTTCTGTTTATTGAACGGGGTAATCATTACTGACTAGTATACATTCATCAAAATTTATCAAACTGTATACTTCATAACTGAGCATTTCACTATATGTAAATGTTGCCTCAAAGAACTGCAAGCAAATATTGAACTCCAGCTAGGAGGTTTTCTTTTTTGTAGTGATATGGATTAGCAATTCTGAAACTAATTTTGTATCATAGGTATAAACAAATAAACATATTAAAGATAACATGTAGAAGTTTTTTCACTGTTGGAGAAGAGAATTATAAAAATGGAAGGAGAAGACTAGAATAAATCGTTAGTGTGGGAATTGGAGTTATCAGGTAAATAAACGTGTGTGTGTTTTTCCTAGTTCAGTCCACTGAAAGAGACAACAGCTCCCTAGTAACATGATGTACCTAGAACCTAGATCTTGTTTTCTGAATACCATTCTCCACTAAAAGGAAATATGACTCCTTAGAAAAATGGCTGGCATCAGCACAGAGACTGTCAGAAAACAATCATGTGCTCGAAGAATTATCAGAACACATCAAAGCACACAAGAGCCAGCTGGAAGGGACTTGACAAGGCCAAATGTGGGAAAATTTGAGCATCAAAATGAATAATAAGAGATTATGACTATTTAATAAAATAAGAATCCATACTTCCAAATTAACACAAATAAATAAATGGAGAAGGTAAAATTCTTCATTATAGTATAATGTCAGCTAACAGATGTAATGGAATGATGGAGTTAGAATGTTATCAGTGAAAGATAAAATTTATGAATGAAGGAAGATGTGATGAGAGAGGATATTTCTATAGCCTCGATGTATCATTACACAAATTACTTATGAAGTACAAAGAAAAATATGGTTACTTTACATTTGTGAGTTCTGGCAACTCACAAAATGGCATTTTAACCAAGTTCAGAAAGTATTATATATGTATACATACACATATATACACAAACTTATGTCTACGTAAGAAACGTCCAAACCTGTAGAGAATTTTTATGTTTATTTGAGCCAAACTGACTATAATTGCCAGGAAGCAAAATATCAACAGACTGAGAAAATGCTCTGAAGAATGAAAATGTTGTAGCCTATTTTATACATTAGAATCAAAGGAGGAGACATAAGGAGGGTTACATGAAATCCATCAGTGGTAGATTAAGGGGGAGGGAGAAAACAAAGCAGGGAAATCTCTGAGATGGATAAAAAGAAAAATGCAGAGACACACCCTTCTTTTACATTGGCAAGTGCAGGATAGTTAATTAACATTTACAGCACAGAGAGATGGTATTCAGGGAACAAGATAACAATGATGGGTTCTGTGATCTGTGCTCTGGTGCCCTGGGTTGAGCCCTGAGGTGTCTGGAAAAAGGGATTACTCTGACATTCCAAGGGCATCTTATCTTAGATGCGAAGACAATAGACAGGTTCACTTAAGGTAAAGACTGACCTTTGTCAAGGAAGCTACAGGCCTAGGATGTGACTACTAGGGATGACCCGCTTTTAGGAAGTTTTATGTTCAGACCCTCTCGTGTGGTTAATTTCCATCCCTGAGTTTGCAGGGCCTGCCATGCTGGCCTCCCCTGAGCTTGTCAGGTTTGGTATGTGGCCCCTTTTTTGTCCACACTTATAGAGAAAGGGAATGATAAATAAAAGGGGCAAAATAATATGTAAATAATTGGTGAACTTGATAAAGGGTTTATGGAAATCTCTACTATTCTTGTACCTTTTATCTTTAAATTCATATGAAAAGTTACAAAATAAAATGACAGCCAGTTTCTGGTTCCACTATAGCAGTGTAAACGCATCTCGCCACTGATTACAAGATCTCTGAACAAATATAAAAAGAACTACGTGAGGGCTCTGAAAAGAAAAGCAAGAAGATTGTAGAGGGGGAGTCAAATGTGATAAAACAACCTGTTAGGAGGATCCTGCCCTTGACCTGTTTCATGAGTGTGTTTAGAGTTACTTTATTTTAACATAAACAAAACTGCAAATCATACACAATCTATCATGGCTGTAGTTTATTAAAAAAAGGGGGGGGTAAATTTCCTGTAGTGGAATTAAACTCAAAGAAAATTTGGGAAATAGATGCACATCTCTTATCGTTTAAGTAAAAACAAAATTTAAAGGGTATGGTTTGTATATATCATATTTTCTTAGCCTCATTTTAACTTACTCAATCAACCAAAAACTTTGGCTGTAATCATGTGATATAAAAGAGTTTCTACTCTATTAATAAATACATCTAGCAGCTGGGATGATTAAAAGATTTGGTATTCAGTTGATGTAAGAATATGCATATTTGTAAAATTTTATGAAGATTATGCTGAAACAGTGCACTGTACTTGCCAACTTTAACAAAAGGAATTGCTTAAATATTTTATTGCATGTCAAAAATCTGTTAGATTAAAATAAAATTAACTTAAAAATGTAATATTGCAGATTAAAAATGTCAAGAAGTCAAAGTAAATGCTAGCTAGCCCTTTTGGTTTTGAATGTCTACTCTGTAATATTTGGAGGAAGTTTGGCTAATTAACAGAATGGTGAGTTACTATTATATCGAGGTCCCTGGAAATGCCACTATATAATTTTTCAACAAAAGCATAGGAAAAAATTTAAGTTTAAAATCAAACATAAAAGATTTAAATTTCATTATGGGTATTAACATTATTACTACTTGATTTTTACCACGCATCGTGCCCACGATGTCCATGTGACTACAGCACTAAAATTACTCTTACTGAGAAGAAATCTTGAACATGTGCTGGTTTCCTTGGAAGCCTACAGAAGTGTTGGGTCTGGAGAAAGAAATTTCCTTGATTTCCTGTACATTAATAGAGAATGAACATTAAGAAGTAGATCATTGTAAGAATTGATCATAATTGTAACTAAAAGTCCCACATAGTTGTGGGAAGAAAAGGCCAAGAATTGAGTGAGTCTTGTCCTGAATGACATGACGGACAAAATGGAGGACAGGTTAGAGCAGATTAAATTCTAAAGTGATGTTTCAAAATACCTAGGCATTTTAACCATACCTAATCATCATTATAAAAGTTAACAAGTAGGACTAGTCTATATTTAGATTTTCTCTAATACTTAAAATTTTTATTATGTTTGGAGGCGATATTAGATAATGGTGGTGAAGACCATATAACATATTTTTTAATTGTTTCTGATCTTTGGTATATTGAACACTGCAGCTTCTCTGTCAAACCTCATTAACTTAATTTGCAGAGCTAAAAATCGTAGAGGTTTTGCTTTTTAAATTCCAATTTCTACATAACCGAAAGTCACTCTTTGTTCTTATATCCTTACAAACTCAGAATGTGCTTTCAAGAAAAAATAATCAGTCATGAGTTGTTTCAAATTCTGTTTTCTTCATTCCCTTTTGCAGCATCTCCAAAATCCTCTGAGATCCAATACCTCTAGGTTTGCATTTGAAAACCTCAATAGTCCAAGCCTCAAACTCGAACTTTTATTCCTTCACTTCCCCCATTTATTCTGCTTTCCCTGGTGTATTTTTCAGATGCTGGTGTTTCATGTTTTTAAAATGCAACTAGATTTTTAAGCTTAGCCCATCCATCCAGAGCTTTCCTCAACAAAAACTGACAGAGCCACCTGGGATTAGTACAGAAGACATTCTAATAAAATGGAACAGGCTCAAGACTTTTCACTAGGGCTGCATCTGAAGAAGATATGTAAACTCTTACTGGAGAGATCACTGTGGGGAAAATGGAGTTCTGTGAAAAAAGGGAAAAAAATTGAGCCTCCAAGGAAATAGAAAATATTTAAAAATGTAACACAGGTCAATTAGATTTGAACAAAATACATAAATAAGATTTGAATGTAAACAAAAAATGGCAGAAAATATTTCTTTAAAAATTTCTATGCAATGCTCAAGTAAGGACTGAAAATACAACATTCAGTAAAAATATTTACTTGGCCCAGATGAGAAAAACTATGTACAGAGGGTACCAAAAAAAGTATACACATTTTAAGAAAGGAAAAAACTGTATTAAAATTGTAATACTCAATATATACCGATAACCAAAGATGAATACAAGTCACGTTTGATTTCTGCAGTTACAAGTGGTGCTCAAAGTGGTTACCATCAGCATAATTTTAATACAGTTTTTTTTCCTTTCTTAAAATATGTATACATATTTTTGGCAACCTCTGTATATCAATTAACAATTAACACTTATATATAGGTAAGGTTTAATAAGGCATAAAATATTTCCATATGAGTTATATTCTCAATATATAAAATAAATTAGTGCCATCAGCCACAAAGAATACCAAAACAAAACCATTTTACAAGTATGACATTGTGATGTAATCTAATCCAAGGATAAGCTTACAGTCTGCAAAATTTAAAAAACTTTTAAATTAACCCTTAAATTCAAAGCTGACAATCAAAATGTATTCTAGTGCTTTATTTGTACATAAACTTTATTTTTTAATTTAAATACGTATGGCATATTGTTTTCACTCCCAGGCTTCTCTCAAAAAATGATCAATTTGTTTAAGAAAACTCTTCCACAGCACTTAATCTTTCTCCTCCCTAATATAACAATAACTATCCATTTGCTAAAATAAATATTTTCTTAAACAAAATAAATTTTTCAAGTACTATAAAAGATATCTTTTTGTGATAAATAAATCTGAAATCTATGTAATTTTACTAACAATTGTCACCCCAATAAACTTTTAAAAAAAAATCAAGCTACCAATCTGTTAGGGCAATGCATCATCATAATGATAAACAAATTACTGCCCTTGGTAAATTCAATGAACACCATTTAAAAGGAGGAATGAAGCCAAACAGAAATTACTAATAAAGCAGGGAGGTAGCAATGTCCTTTGAAATTGAATATGTGCACTTTCATAGGCATATCAGCCTTCCATGTTTTTAAGAAAGATACATTAGGCACCTCTCAATACTCTAAGGGAAAACCTTTAAGGAGTTTTATAAAATATAGTTTGTCATACCTAGTTTCATTGTGAATATTTATCATGAAGTGTTAATATCGTGCTTTAAAATAATCACAATAGAATAAAGCATATTGGTCATTAAGACATACTTATTCAGCAACTATAATGCGTGAGGCACTATCAAAGTCAAAGAGTATTCTAGATCTCATGTCTGAAGTTTGTTCTTTTTTCCTCCAAATTTTCCTCCAAAGTTCTTCATAATGTTTTAGAACATCAAAAACTCTTAAGTTGGTAACCAAGAGACTTTCTCCTTTAAAAAATTTGTTATTGAAGTATATTGTAATGCACAAAAGGATGTATTTCATAAATTTACACCTTAATAAATCTTCAGCAAGTATACAACTATATTACCAACACCCAGATTAAGAAACGGAATATTACATATACCCAGAAGCTCCTTATTCCCCCGGACAATCCTTCTACCTCTCCGGGTAACTACTGTCCCTCCTCTAACAGAATAGATAAGCTTTTCCCTCATGTTACACTTCATTAAGTAGAATCATACAGTATGATTTTGTTATGGGCTCTTTTGGGCTCATATGGGCTCTTTTGTTACTGGATTCTTCCAATATTATGTGTGCGGGATTCATCCATATGGCTACATGTAGTTATAGATCATTCATTTTCATTGCTGTATAGTATACCATTGTGAATATGTGTGTGTGAGTGTGTGTGTGTGTGTATTCCTTTTTTTTGAAATTTGAGTGGATTCAGTTTGGGGCTATTGTAAGTAGTGATGATAAAAACATTCCAATACATAGGTTTCTGGTGAATATACAAGTATATAACTATGACTGGAATTGCTAGGTCATATATCCTTATTAATTCATAAATACATTTTCCATATTAAAAAATGTTATAAAAAGTAGTAAAACATCACTTAAAACCCACCATTTAAAAAATATACAAAGTGAGAACTTAGAGGACCTAACTCTAACCTATTTCTTACCACGTTTAGCAATCTGTTATTCACTTATCTGGACTTTTTCTGTGCTATGTGGAATGAATAATGGTGGAACAACGATTAAAAGTGATAGTCAGGAGTGGAATTGTACCATGTGTTCAGTGAGGATGTTAGTCTGAATTTCAAAAATACCTCATCACCAAAGCACAGGCAATACTCTGGATCACATCATAGTAACTGAACTGAGAAGTGTACACCGTAAGGTTGAGAGGTTATTGATATCATCACCAGTAGATAGCCAACAGCTCAAGAAATGAGGTTACTGTCATTTTTAAGATGCTTCCAATGATCTCATAATTTGAATTGCACTCAACTGGATTGCTGACGGCTACAGCAACGTTTTACAATTTTACAGGTCTTTATCATACAAGCATCTGAATGAAAGCACTTCTGATTCAAATTGTAGCAGACACACATCACCAGAAAAAAAATAAATTCACCATCTTTAATTTTCTCAGTTTACATTCATTTTTAAAAAATATTTAAATCAAAATGTTTGGCACTACCTCTCCATATAAAGAAATAGATCCATTTTAACAATGAGAGCCTGAAAAAAATAAACCAGAAAATAAACCTACTTTCTTTTCTGATAGACAACTAAATATTTTTAAATACTCTTACCATTTTAAATGTGGAATGGCCTCATCATTCTCATCCTGGTTTCTTGCTTATAGAAAAAGTAGTTCCATTTTCTCCCACTATTTAAATCTTTATAAACAATACCTCTTCTTTGAACCTCACTTAGTTCTTATTCCTCTCTACTCTTTTCCTCTACTCTGAAATTTCCCCAAAGCTTTGAAATAGTAAAAGTAGAGATAATATCTTATTCTTTAATTTTTGACCAAACTGCAGATATTTTGAAGAATCTTTGTGCTTTAGATCAATTACTATATTGTATGAATGGCTAATTCCTCCAAAGTACCTTTAGAAGTGTCTCAGTGACTAAGGTCCCCTTTGTCTCTTTCCCCTGAAGTTACCTGCACATGCAAATCTTACTTTTAAAAGCACATTTTCTTTTATACCCCAAACTTATTGAGTGCTTACATAAGTCACATCCTACCCCAAGTGCTTCACATGTATAATCTCATTTAACCCTCACCCCCCCCCAAAAGGAAGGAATGCTTATAAAATAAATAATAATATTATTGTGGCTGATATTCTTGTTTCATGAATAAAGAAAAAAGGCAGAGTGAGGTTTGGTGACTTTCCTAAGACCATACACTCTCTAATGCTGAGGCTAGGATCTGATGAATATTGTCAGAGTGGCAACATTCACCTGCTTAACCATCATGCCATATTGTCTCCGAGATTCATACATAGGTCTGTATATTCAAAATACTTTTGATTTGTTCACGCCTCCCATGCAGGAATCTCAAGAACAATAAGACATCTCTTCAGCACCTAGAATAATTACTTTTAGGAAGCTCCAATTTCCCCAGAGAGTGGTTTGTCAAAAACTAAGATGGCCTACCAACTAACATCTTATGACTAATGACCTCCTACAGGTGGATTCAAAAGGAAAATGGAACAATTTAGGCATCCAAAGTCCACGAAAAAGATTAGCAACTTGGAGATGTGTAGTAGTTAAAGGGTAACAACATAATGTGTCTAAGATTCAGGAAAGCAAGTACAAGAAAGATAGGAATTGGAGAAGGGGAAACAAATAAGGTAAAGAACAAATCATCAGTATTTACAGCTCACAAAGGATGTTTGCCAACCTACTACAAGATGTCTATATTTCCTACTCAATCCCCAAGAGTTAATGCTGAGTAAGCCTGCCTCAACGCTGGTGGGAGGTCATCACATACTTGTGGTATGGGTGGGCAAGAAGCCAACCCCATTTAAGAGGAAGCATTCCTAATGCCAGGCTAGCATGGGTGCCCAGGAAAACAGGTGGGGTGGGGACAAATCAAACACTGTAATATACCATAAGTGGGGAAAAGTTGTCAAAGCCACTGAAAATAAACTTCCCCTACTTAACAGTTTTACATTGGGCCAGCCCTGAGCAATAATGTGCTGATTAATGATGGGAACCATTTTGAGAAATGCATCACTGGGTGATTTCGTCGTTATGTAAACATCATAGAGTGCACTTACACAAACCTACATGGTACAGCCTACTTCACACCCAGGCTGTATGGTACATGGCCTATTGCACCTAGGCTACAAGCCTGTACAGCTGTTACTGTACAACAAAACACCAGATTAAATCAAGGACAAGAGAAAATAATGCCTTCAAGAGACGCAGTAAATGCAAGATATATGAGGTTGCTGCCATTGTAACAAGGCATACTGTTTCACAGCAAACTTTCTTTATATAAGCAGAAAGAGTACACTTTAAAATAATGATTAAAACATATAGTATGGTAAATATATAAACCAGTACCATAGTCATTTATTATCATTATCAAGTATTATGAACTGTACATAATTGTATATGCTATATTTTTATATGACTGGTAAAGTAGGTTTGTTTACACCAGCATCACCACAAACATGTGAGTAATGCACTGTGCTATGACATTCCATTGGCTACGATGTCACTAGGCGATAGGAATTTTTAGGGTTCATTATAACCTTACGGGACCACCATCTTATGAAACAATATATGCAGTCTCTTATTGATCGAAACACCATTATTCAATGCATGACTGTACTCAATATTAATGCATTATTAGTAGGATTTCATAAAGTTTAGGGATGCATGTCTCTAAAAAACCTGCTTATCCCCATCCACTGACTTTTCCCTCTCCTTTTCCAATCAGAAATCAATAAAGGAAGATAAGAAAACATACATGAAGTTTGAGAGTCTGAATTTCTGGGGAAACCTAGAAGAGCTTTAACCAAATGACAGAATGGAAGAGGACGAGGGTACAGAGATTAAACATGGCCACTAAACAAAAGGGGTCTATTCAGACCAGCTGATCATTGTGGACCTCAGTTTTCTTATTTGGAAAAATAGGCATAACAATGTCTTCTTCACAGGGCTATGAGAAATTTATTTTTTAAAAAATTTGTTAAATTTCTTGAGATGACATTGGTTAATAAGATTATATAAGTTTCAAGTGTAAAATTGTATAATACATCATCTGTATATTGCATTGTGTGTTCACCACCCAGAGTCAGTTCTCCTTCCGTCACCATATGTTTGATCCCCTTTACCCTGAATATGACATGGGACAATATCTGGTATATGTTAGGCACTCAAAGATGTCAGCTGACTCTTACTCTGCCTTCTCAGAACACTTATACAAAGGTTTATGCATTTCTTAAGGCATAATTAACTCCCTACTCTGCATTATAGTTATTTCTACATGCACTAGTATGCAAACTCACTGAAAGAAGGATATATGCCTGATTCACAAGTATCCTTCTTATTTGGCAGTTAGTAAGTGTTCATTTGGATGGTTAAGTTTAATAGCAGAAAACATCACTGAGAGACAATGGAGCATACAACAATCAGGCAAGTGAAGGTTAGGAATGGAAATGTTCAGGCAAGAAATATTTGGACATTGAAACCAGTGGAGAAAGAGCTAGAACACCCATATAAGCGATGGAGGGGCCCAGAAAATGGATTGTGTTATGGAAACTCTAGTACACTAGCCTGAGTTTTAAATTTATGACTTGGGTATAGTTGAGCAAGTAAAATTCAAATAACTGGGGGAAATGGGTGGAAATAAGTGAACATATACATCATTTTAATGTTAATAAATACTCTTTAGAAGTAATGAGTGTGATTCATAGTTAGTGAATTCTAGGTTTGAATCTTCAGTTAGTTATTACCTAATTAATTGTGGGAAAATTATATAATTCCTAAAGTATAACATATGCAGAATAATAGTACCTACTTCAGAGGAATAATGAGGGGATTAAATAAGATAATTCATGCTAAAGCACTTAGCACAGTGGCAGCAATATAGTAAGTGTCCAACAAATGTCAGTTTTAACGATAATAATACTTATTATTATTGCTTGCATTTTACAAATGAAAAATACAGAGTCTCTGGGAGGTAAAGTAATTTTTCCAAGGTCACATAGCTAGTCAGTGTTAGAACCTGAAATTAAGCCCAGGTTGGACAGCCAACAAAGCCCACAGTGTTTCTACCATATTGTGTTAGACTTACAATAGAAGCAAGGGGGGTGGACACATGAACAAAAGAGTAATTCTTAGAAGGGCAGAGTTGGCACAGGACTGACCCTGTTAGTGGTGTGTATTCTCTTGAACCACTGTGGCCTGACATCAGGATAAGTCACATAGTCAGCGTAAGGGTGACTTGAACGTGAGGGCTCTGGTCCGTGACCCAACCATGGGGACTGCAAAGAGGTGTACATATGAAGTCTGGTCACTTTGATCTCCCTGAAATGTTTCTGATAATGTGGAAATCTATCAGTCAGGAAAATATTAACATAATTGATAAGTATTTATTTTTAGGAGGTAGAATATTAAAGTGAATAAGAGTTCTTGCATTAATACAGATATGGTTTTAAGTTCTGGATCTTCCACTTACAAAATCAAACTTTGGGAGAGTCATTTAATACCTTTAGGGTTCAGTTTCTTCATCTGTGAAATGACCATATAAGGTAGCTTTGAAAGTTAAATGTAATAACGTACATAGGGTACTTTCTGTAAATGTTAGCTATTTTAGACACATCATTTGTGCTCACACGTAAATGGTTCTTCTGTCCTCCTTTGACTCATGGAAGGCTGACTTCCCAGCTATCTTGAGGTGGGCATGGCCATAGGAATAGCTTCAGCCAATGGAATATAAGCTGTAGTGATATGAGTTACATAGTAAGAGAAACAATGAAAAAGCCCTTCCATTCCTCCCAGTCCTCTCTTCTTCATGGTCCTGGAGAGAGAACCATGTTGAGATGGTGTTGGGACAAGTTGGTGCCTCTTTCCAAGCCTGAGTCTCTTAGTAACTATGTGACACTGGGTTCCTCCTTGCCTTATTCTGGACATGTACTTTCAG